>NW_027597335.1:0-72500 GCF_964194155.1 Cetorhinus maximus
TCCCCCCCCCCCTCTCCCCCCCCCTCCCCCTCTCCCCCCCCCTCCCTCCCTCCCCCCCTCTCCCTCCCCCCCTCTCTCCCTCTCCCTCCCCCCCTCTCTCTCTCTCTCTCTCTCCCTCCCTCTCTCTATCTCTCTCTATTGTTTTCTTGTTTACGTCGTTGACCGGGAGACGGACCGCACGCCGTTCAAATGTCGTCATCCCGTGTTTCCAGGGAAACGATGACGTTCACTGCGGATGACGTCAGGTCATGTGGTTTGACGGAGCGCCAGCGCGGGGTTGCTAGGGAACCGGGGGGAGGGGCATCAGCACCAAGAGGGAGGAACAGATCAGGAGAGGAATAGATGCTGGGGTGGGTGGGGGGGAAGAATGGAGGGGGGAATAGGGGAAGGGGGGAGAATAGGGGGAGGGGACAATAGGGGAGGGGGGAAGGGGGGAGAATAGGGGGAGGGGGAATGGAGGTGAATAAGGGGAGGGGGAATGGGGGTGAATAGGGGGAGGGGGAATGGGGGGAGAATAGGGGGAGGGGAAATGGGGGGAGAATAGGGGAGGGGAAATGGGGGGAGAATAGGGGGAGGGGGAATGGGGGTGAATAGGGGGAGGGGGAATGGGGGGTGAATAGGGGGAGGGGGGAATGGGGGTGAATAGGGGGAGGGGGAATGGGGGTGAATAGGGGGAGGGGGAATGGGGGTGAATAGGGGGAATGGGGGTGAATAGGGGGAGGGGAAATGGGGGGAGAATAGGGGAGGGGATGAATTGGGGGAGGGCAGGGGAGAGAATAGGGGGGAGGGGGGATAGGGAGGAGGGGGGAATAGGGAGAGCGGGAGGAGGGGGGATAGGGAGAGCGGGAGGAGGGGGGATAGTGAGAGGTGGAGGAGGGGGGGATAGGGAGGAGGGGGGATAGGGAGGAGGGGGGATAGGGAGAGCGGGTGGAGGGGGTTAGGGAGGAGGGGGGATAGGGAGAGCGGGAGGAGGGAGGATAGGGAGAGCAGGAGGAGGGGGGGATAGTGAGAGCGGGAGGAGGGAGGAATAGTGAGAGCGGGAGGAGGGGGGAATAGTGAGAGCGGGAGGAGGGGGGAATAGTGAGAGCGGGAGGAGGGGGGAATAGTGAGAGCGGGAGGAGGGGGGAATAGGGAGAGTGGGAGGAGGGGGGATAGGGAGAGCGGGAGGAGGGGGGGATAGTGAGAGCGGGAGGAGGGCGGATAGTGAGAGCGGGAGGAGGGGGGATAGTGAGAGCGGGAGGAGGGGGGAATAGTGAGAGCAGGAGGAGGGGGGGATAGTGAGAGCGGAAGGAGGGGGGGATAGGGAGAGCAGGGGGAGCGGATAGAGAGAGAGGAGACCCGATAGGAGGAACTGGTAAGGGGGAGGAAGGGTAAATGGGGTGGTGCAATGGAGGGAAGCGAATTCGATTTGGAGAGAGAGGAGATTGGTTTGGGTGTAGGAAATGGGGATGGAGGGAGAACTGGAATGGCAATGTTGGGTCAAATGTTGTGTCCACGTGGAGTGCAGTCCAGTTCTGTAAGCAGTTGATCTGGGAAAACCAGCGGTGACTTATCTTTCTGTAGCGTCTTTAATGTGGTTAAGCATCCCAAGGTACTTCACATGATTATCAAACAAAATTTGACACAGAGCCACACAAGACCAAAAGCTTGGCCAAAGAGGAATGTTTTAAGAAGCATCTTAAAAGAAAGCGGAAGAGGTTCAGGGAGATAATTCCACAGCTTAGGGCCCAGGCAACTGAATGCACGGCCACCAGTGGTGGAGTAATTAAAGTCAGGATGCACAAGAGCCCAATAGTGCAGAGATCATGGAGGGTTGTAGGGCTTGAGGACATGACTGAGATAGGGAAGGGTGAGGCCATGGAGGGATTTGAAAACAAGGATGAGAATTTTAAAATTGAATGTGGGTCAGCGAGCACAGGGATGATGGGTGAACAGGACTTGGTGTGAGTTCAGATACAGGGAGCAGAGTTTTGAATGAGCTGAACCTTAGGGAGGGTGGAAGATGGGAACTGGTCAGGTGAGCAGTGCAACAGTCAGGCCCAGAGGTAACAGAGATGAGAGTTTCAACAGCAGCTCAGGCTCAGTATGTCCTTGTGGCCACAATTTTGATATGGCTGCTCCAGTTATATGTCTGGTCACTAGTAACCCACAAGTTGTTAATGTTCTTAGACTAACTGGTAATGCTGCTGACGGTCAAAGGGGAAAATGTTTGCTTTCTTGTGTTAAAGATGGTCATTGACTAGCATTTACCAGTTAAGCTGAACCATGAACTCGCCAGTGAAAACCTCAATTCTGACCTTATGATGGAGGAAAGGGCATTGATGCAGCAACTGCGAATGGTTGGACCTAGGATACTTCACTGAGCGATTCTTGCAGGGGCAACAAAGAGCACAACCAAAACTGAGGGCAATGGGGGTCAACAGTAATCTCCAGAGTCTGGAGTTAAACCTGATGCAATGGACGATGGTTGTGATTGTCTGTAGCCAGTCACCACTGCAAGAATTATTCAGGGAAGCATCCTAGGTCTAAAAATATTATCAAGGGCAGATGGTAGATTCTCTCTTATTGGAGATGGTCATTGCCTGGCACTTATGTAGAGCGAATGTTACTTGCCACTTATCAACCCAAGCCTGAATATTGTTGAAGCCTTTTCTCATGCAAACATGGATTGCTTCAGTTTCTGAGGAGTCGCGAATGGTGCTGAACATCGTGCAATCATCAGCAAACATTGCCACTTCTGACCTTATGATGGAGATGGTTGGGCCTGGGACACTACCCTGAGGAACTCCTGCAGTGATGTCCTGGAGCTGAGATGACTGACCTCCAACAACCACAACCATCTTCCTTTGTGCTAGGTATGACTCCAACCAACAGAGAGTTATCCCCCTGATTCCCATTGACTCCAGTTTTGCTCGGGCTCCTTGATGCCACACTCGGTCAAATGCTGCCTTGATGTCAAGGGCAGTCACTCTCACCTCACCTCGGGAGTTCAGCTCTTTTGTCCATGTTTGATCCAAGGCTGTAATGAAGTCAGGAGCTGAGTGGCCCTGGCGGAACCCAAACTGGGCATCAGTGAGCAGGTTATTGCTAAGCAAGTGCCGCTTGATAGCACTGTTGATGACCCCTTCCATTACTTTACTAATGATCGAGAGTAGACTGATGGGGCGGTAATTGGTTGGGTTGGATTTGTCCTGCTTTTTGTGTACAGGACATACCTGGGCAATTTTCCACATAGCCAGGTAGATGCCAGTGTTGTAGCTGTACTGGAACAGCTTGGCTAGGGGCGTGGCAAGTTCTGGAGCACAAGTCTTCAGTACTATCTCCAGAAGATTGTCGGGGCCCATAGCTTTTGCAGTATCCAGTGCCTTCAGCTGTTTCTTGACATCGCATGGAGTGTATCGAGTTGGCTGAAGACTGGCATCTGTGATGCTGGCGTCCTCCAGAGGAGGCTGAGACAATAGTTACACTGAGAACCTGAGCCTGCCCTCACTCCTCTGTGATACTGCATATTCTCAGTCTTTTCAGTAAGTGGCCAGTTCTGCCAAAGGTTCGGGAGGACTCGAAACGTCAACTGTTTTCTTCTCCACTGATGCTGCCAGACCGCTGAGTTTTTCCAGGTAATTCTGTTTTTGTTTTGGCCAGGATTTCATACAGCTCTGAGCAGGCCAGAGAGACATTTGCTGCAATGATGTAACACAAGTTTATGTCACAGCCCAGGTTGGAGGTTGAAGAGGAAGGATTTCTCAAAGTTGTGTAAGAATGAACGCACATAGTGTTCTGCTCCTTCCGGCTAAAAGTTCATGAGTATTTGTGTACTCAAATTAGTTTGATCGGTGTGCGTAAAGTGGTCAGATTGTTACACCCTATTGTACATATATGATGCAATGTATGAAAGATCATGGGAAACCAGCGTCTAATATTTTATAATCTCCACTTTCTGACAGACATCACAAAATATTGTTAGTGGTATCTGCAATCGTCAAAATTGGTACACAATTAATGTCACATTAAGAGATGAAAAGGAAATCATGGAGGTGTTTCCACAATTTTCCCCATATACACGGCTAGTACTGTATGTTTGTAACATCAGGCCCATACTCCAAACCCATAAAACACACATCACTGTGTTCAGCTTAGGAGAGAAGCACTTTGTAACGAGTTACATTATAAACCAAACTGAATGATTGACTATCATTGTTAGTGAATGAAAAACTCAAACTGTAAAAGCTATGGGAGAGCAAATGTACCAGAGTGATGGGCTTCAGTGAGAGAGTTACCCTACCAGAGTGATGGGCTTCAGCGAGAGAGTTACTCTACCAGAGTGATGGGCTTCAGTGAGAGAGTTACTCTACCAGAGTGATGGGCTTCAGTGAGAGAGTTACTCTACCAGAGTGATGGACTTCAGTGAGAGAGTTACTCTACCAGAGTGATGGGCATCAGTGAGAGAGTTACCCTACCAGAGTGATGGGCTTCAGTGAGAGAGTTACTCTACCAGAGTGATGGTCTTCACTGAGAGAGTTACTCTACCAGAGTGATGGGCGTCAGTGAGAGAGTTACCCTACCAGAGTGATGGGCTTCAGTGAGAGAGTTAGTCTACCAGTGTGATGGGCTTCAGTGAGAGAGTTAGCCTACCAGAGTGATGGGCTTCAGTGGGAGAGTTACTGTACCAGAGTGATGGGCTTCAGTGAGAGAGTTACTGTACCAGAGTGATGGGCTTCAGTGAGAGAGTTACTCTACCAGAGTGATGGGCTTCAGTGAGAGAGTTACTGTACCAGAGTGATGGGCTTCAGTGAGAGAGTTACCCTACCAGAGTGATGGGCTTCAGTGAGAGAGTTACTCTACCAGAGTGATGGGCTTCAGTGAGAGAGTTACCCTACCAGAGTGATGGGCTTCAGTGAGAGAGTTACTCTACCAGAGTGATGGACTTCAGTGAGAGAGTTACCCTACCAGAGTGATGGGCTTCAGTGGGAGAGTTACTGTACCAGAGTGATGGGCTTCAGTGAGAGAGTTACTCTACCAGAGTGATGGGCTTCAGTGAGAGAGTTACTGTACCAGAGTGATGGGCTTCAGTGAGAGAGTTACCCTACCAGAGTGATGGGCTTCAGTGAGAGAGTTACTCTACCAGAGTGATGGGCTTCAGTGAGAGAGTTACCCTACCAGAGTGATGGGCTTCAGTGAGAGAGTTACTCTACCAGAGTGATGGGCTTCAGTGAGAGAGTTACCCTACCGGAGTGATGGGCTTCAGTGAGAGAGTTAACCCTACCAGAGTGGTGGGCTTCAGTGAGAGAGTTACTGTACCAGAATGATGGGCTTCAGTGAGAGAGTTACTGTACCAGAGTGATGGGCTTCAGTGAGAGAGTTACTCTACCAGAGTGATGGGCTTCAGTGAGAGAGTTACTCTACCAGAGTGATGGGCTTCAGTGAGAGAGTTAACCCTACCAGAGTGGTGGGCTTCAGTGGGAGAGTTACTGTACCAGAATGATGGGCTTCAGTGAGAGAGTTACTGTACCAGAGTGATGGGCTTCAGTGAGAGAGTTACTGTACCAGAGTGATGGGCTTCAGTGAGAGAGTTACTCTACCAGAGTGATGGGCTTCAGTGAGAGAGTTACTCTACCAGAGTAATGGGCTTCAGTGAGAGAGTTACTCTACCAGAGTGATGGGCTTCAGTGAGAGAGTTACTCTACCAGAGTGATGGGCTTCAGTGAGAGAGTTACTCTACCAGAGTGATGGGCTTCAGTGAGAGAGTTACTCTACCAGAGTGATGGGCTTCAGTGAGAGAGTTACTCTACCAGAGTGATGGGCTTCAGTGAGAGAGTTACTGTACCAGAGTGATGGGCTTCAGTGAGAGAGTTAACCCTATCAGAGTGATGGGCTTCAGTGAGAGAGTTACTCTACCAGAGTGATGGGCTTCAGTGAGAGCGTTACTCTACCAGAGTGATGGGCTTCAGTGAGAGAGTTACTGTACCAGAGTGATGGGCTTCAGTGAGAGAGTTACTCTACCAGAGTGATGGGCTTCAGTGAGAGAGTTAACCCTACCAGAGTGATGGGCTTCAGTGGGAGAGTTACTCTACCAGAGTGATGGGCTTCAGTGAGAGAGTTACTCTACCAGAGTGATGGGCTTCAGTGAGAGAGTTACTCTACCAGAGTGATAATTTTGATTAGTTTTATTTCCTTCTCTCTAGACTTGTACTTAGTCTACCTTCAATTTGGGACTGTTTCTGGTATACTTTTTGCACCCCTTTGTTCATCTTTTGATGTTCAAATTATTCCTGTTCAGGGAATATTTCAGAACTTAAAAAAGGAAAATGAAATTAAATTTCTTAAAGGAATGAACACCTGTGAAATAAATTCCTCCGCACTCCTCATTATAAACCCCCCACCACAACCCTGTAAGCACCACTATCTCCTGCCCTAGCCCTGCACAAATTCTTCTACTTATGAAATGGAAGCCCATAATTGCCAGAGGGACAATGAAAACCTGGAGTTGTTGTGCGACGTAGCATCAAGAGAACCAGGCCAGTTATGTGGCACTGCTACACACTGTTTCTGGTTGTGCTCTTATCTGCTTAAACAGCAACCAGTGGAGATCTTGTGTATTAAGATTGTACAAATGTCCCATCACAGAGCAGATAGCGATGGAAAGTGCTGAGAGGTCAGAGGTTAGGAAGACATCTGAAAGTGTCCAGCTGACAGAGTCAGCATTGGAGATCTGGCTCTTACAACATAAAAACCACATCCTGCCCACCACCCCACCAACCAACCAACCAACCACATTTCAGCTTTTCAAGATGTCGCACTGTATTGCAAGAATCCAAACATAATCTAGTTCTGATCACACACCAAAAGCCACCCTTACAGAGAGGAAGTAACAAAAACCCACCCCTAGTCCTGTACATTTGTTATCCTTCAAACACAAGGTCTTATCTCATCCCACATGATAATTTGTTTTCCTGTTACCCGGGTGTGTATTATGCATGGAAACTTATCATCATGGTTAACAGTCTCTGGACTAAGTGCTGCCTTTTTCAGGTTAGAGGCAACCTGCTGCCTGGAGACAGTGGTTACCCACGTTGGTCGTGGGTGGTGAGGTCTTTACATATCACAAAAGATCACAAAGGTATTAATTAGAATCTGCTGGGGTGTTTGTTCCAATTGGTGAGTTATATCAGTTAGCTGAGAGTCCAAGTGGATGACAACTTGAATCTGGACATGATTCTTAGGGACTGAAAGATGAACGACAGTTTGGTTGTTCTTCAACCCATTTCTAAGTGTTCCAATTTCAACTTATGGCACAGAAAGCACATCAAGTTCTTTACATGGCTCAGAACCACTAATCCTAGCAGTAGGCCTTTCTCTAGCCCAGATATGACATCGCAGACTAACCTTGAGGTAGATCTGGTACAATAAGCTGTGTGGTTTCACAGTGGGAGGCCCGGGAGGGGGAATCAGCCTCATTTGCCAAAGCCCCTGACATGAAGATCTGGATTAAGCAGTTTGGGTGAGTAAGCCTAATACATGGATCAGCACATCAGGAACTTTACTGTGACTGATTGGGAGCAAGCTCTCCAGTCCTGAAATTCAATGTCCAGTGGATGAGGAACTGAGGATACCCAGCTGATGGAGTGTATTTCCTGGAGGCTACATATCAGGGTGTACACTGATCTAGAATTCCTTATCTAACATGAAACCAGCTGCTTCTGAACCCCTCTTCATTGGGGTAAGGTGTGTGTCCTTGCTGTGGGCAGTGAGTTGTGCTAATCATGAAGAGCTTGTGAACCTGCTGTTTGCTTGACAAGCACTCAAACTCACTCAGGGAGATATTAAAGTGATTTCTTTGGGGCCAAGTTGGTTCTAAAATGGAAGCTTGGAGCCAGGTGACTGGTGTGAGAGATGGTTCATTTAATTCTGGACATCAGCAGTGTTTTTGACCTGTAGGTCATTAGTCTGCAGGAATAAACCTGCCACTGGGGCCTACTTGGCCCTGGATAATCCTGCAAGCCAGTGCTCAGGGTCAAGCTGGCCTGAGCTGGAACAGCAGAGGGGATCTTACCAGTGACCTGCTACGGCTTTAGCTAGTAACCTCCAGATTTGGGCTCCCCAAAGCTTGATCTTTGCCACCATGTGCCTGACTTCTCTGGGCTTGGGTATGTGGACAGCGGACCCTTATTGGGAAGACAGAAACTCAAACTGGGCTATCGATGTCTAGCAGTGGAAAGATTTAAACACAGTACAATGTTTTGTTAGACATGCTTTTGAAAAATAGATTTCTCTCACTGATTCCACACAAGATCAATCATTGGGAATGTATAGGAAAGGGAACTTTGCCAAATTAGAACTGCGCTTTCTCAAGAGAGGCACACCCTGACCCAACCCAACCCTAAACAGAAACAATACAACCACAGCTGCTCAAACACATCCTGTTCTCTCCAGTACCTTCTGAAGATCAGGGCTTCTGGCCAAGTATAGTTCGATTGCATCAGTGTCTGAGAGAATGGCCTCCAGCTCCCTGATCTGCCTGTGCTTGTTCAATCACCTTGTATGACTATCCCATGGAGCGTGCCAGTAGCCTGGAGCCAAACACAAACAAGACAACACTGCCTGTTTCCTGTTGTCATTTGAAAGACTGCTCATTAAACTGAAAACCATATAATTCCTGGCTAGAATGGCTGATTGAAGGAGTCAGTTTTAAAATAAGGAAGGAGGGAACATTTCAGAAAATAAATTGTAAGGTGTTAGAGGGGAGGGGCTGGGAAAGACCCTCACAGACATCGGGGGAGGAGCTGTGATGTCCCCCAAGTACTGGCAGAGAGCCTGGGCTGTTTTTCAGGGTAACTATGGAAGGGCTGGTCGCTTTCCTCAGGATCACTGGGGGCGGGGCTGGGGAATACTTCAGTCGCTGGGGGAGGGGATAGGGTTGTCCCTCACAGTCACCAGGACAGGGTAACTGGCAGGAGCTGAACAGAATACTGATCAGAGAGGGAACCCAGAACATTCATGGGGAATGCCTAACACGGATGCATGGGTATTCATGACATAGAAGGAATAACGAACAGAGATAAAGGCAGTATCACAATTGGAGAGCAAGAGAAGGAACCCTGGTCCTAGAGAGGAAATCCCAAACATCGAGACAGAGTGAGGGAATTCCGGTCATAGGGAATCCTAATCCTGGAGAGAGTAGGAATTCTGATCATAGTGAGAGGGATCCTCATCATAGAGAAACAAAGAATTCTGATCATAGACAGAGAAAGAGGGAATCTCAATTGTGGAGAGGGAGAGAGAGAATCCTGATCGTAGAGACAGGGAGAGGAAATCATCATCACAGAGACAGAGAGAGGGAATCCTGATCATAGAGACAGAGAAAGGAACCATCATCGCAGAGAGAGAGAATACTGATCATAGAGAAAGAGAGAGAGATTCCTCATCATGGAGACGGAGAGAGAAAATTTTCATCATAGAATCAGAGACGGGATCCTGATCATAGGGACAGAGAGAGAGTGAATCCTGATCGTAGAGACAGAGAGAGAGAGAATCCTGATCATACAGACATAGAGAGTGATTCCTGATCAGAAAGAGAGAGAGAGAGAATCCTGATCTTGGAGACAGAGAGAGAATCCTGATCCTGGAGACAGAGAGAGAATGTTGATTGTAGAGGCAAGGAGAATATGCTCATAGAGACAGAGAGGAAGCACCCTGATTGTAGAGATAGAGAGTGTGAATCCTGATCTTAGAGGCAGAGACAGGGAATCCTTACTGTAGAGACAAGGAGAATCCTGATTGTAGAGACAGAGAGAGAATCCTGATCGTAGCAGCATAGAGAGGGAATCCTGATCAATGAAGCAGAGAGGGAGAATCCTGATCGTAGAGGAGTCCCGGGCAGGTGCCCTGGGAGTTCTCAACATTGACTCCAGACGCCATGAAGTCTCATGGCATCAGGTCAAACATGGACAAGGAAACCTCCTGCTGATTACCACGTGCCCACCCCTCAGTTGATGAATCAGAGCTCCTCCATGTTGAACACCACTTGGAGGAAGCACTGAGGGTGACAAGGGCGCAGAATGTACTCTGGGAGGGGGATCTTCAATGTCCATCACCAAGAGTGGCTTGGTAGCACCACTACTGACTGAGCTGGCCGAGTCCTAAATGACATAGCTGTGGCAGGTGGAACAAACATATTTGACCTCATCCTCACCAACCTGCCTACCGCAGATGCATCTGTCCATGACAGTATCGGTAGGAGCGACCACCACACAGTCATTGTGGAGACGAAGTCCCATCTTCACATTGAGGATACCCTCCATCGTGCTGTGTGGCAGTAACACCATACTAAATGGGATAGATTTCGAACAGATCTAGCAACTCAAGACAGGGCATCCATGAGGTACTGTGGGCCATCGGCAGCAGCAGAATTGTACTCAAACACAATCTGTAACCTCATGGCCCGGCATATCCCCCACTCTACCATTACCATCAAGCCAGGGGGTCAACCCTGGTTCAATGAAGAGTGCAGGAGGGCATGCCAGGAGCAGCACCAGACATATCTAAAAATGAGGTGTCAACCTGGTGAAGCTATAACACAGGACTACTTGAATGCCAAACAGCATAAGCTGCAAGTGATAGACAGAGCTAAGCGATCCTGCAACCAACAGATCAGATCTAAGCTCTGCAGTCCTACCACATCCAGTCATGAATGGTGGTGGACAATTAAACAACTCACTGGAGGAGGAGGCTCCACAAATTCCCCCATCCGCAATAGTGGAGGAGCCCAGCACGTCAGTGCAAAAGAAAAGGCTGAAGCATTTCCTACAACCTTCAGCCAGAAGTGCTGAGTGGATGACCCATCTCGGCCTCCTCCAGGGGTCTCACAGATGCCAGTCTTCAGCCAAATCAATTCGTTCCATGTGATATCAAGATACGGCTGAAGGCACTGGATAGTGCAAAGGCTATGGGCCCTGATAACATTCTAGCAATAGTACTGAAGATTTGTACTCCAGAACTTGCCGTGCCCCTAGCCAAGCTGTTCCAGTACAACACTGGCATCTACCCGAAAGGTCCTGTGCACAAAAAACAGGATAAATCCAACCCAGCCAATTACTGCCCCATCAGTTTACTCTCGGTCATCAGTAAAGTAATGAAAGGGGTCATCAGTAGTGCTATCAAGTGGCATTTGCTTAGCAATAACCTGCTCACGGATGCCCAGTTTGGGTTCTGCCAGGGCCACTCAGCTCCTGACCTCACTACAGCCTTGGGTTTAGTGAGAGGGAGGAACTGAAAGAAATCAGTATTAGTAGGGAAATGGTGTTGGGGAAATTGATGGGATTGAAGACCGATAAATCCCCGGGGCCTGAAAATCTACATCCCAGAGTA
Organism: Cetorhinus maximus; assembly: GCF_964194155.1. Classification (NCBI taxonomy): domain Eukaryota; kingdom Metazoa; phylum Chordata; class Chondrichthyes; order Lamniformes; family Cetorhinidae; genus Cetorhinus; species Cetorhinus maximus. The sequence continues at coordinate 11,365 of NW_027597335.1, forward strand.
CTTAAGGAAGTGGCCCTAGAAATAATGGATGCATTGGTGGTCATCTTCCGAGATTCTATAGACTCTGGAACAGTTCCTACAGGTTGGAGGGTAGCTAATGTAACCTCTCTATTTAAAAAGGGAGGCAGAGAGCAAACAGGGAAATATAGACCAGTCAGCCTGACGTCGGTAGTGGGGACAATTCTAGAGTCCATTATAAAAGATTTAATAGCTGAGCATGTGGAAAACAGCGACAGAATCAGACAGCGTCAGCATGGATTTATGAAAGTGAAATCATGCTTGACAAATCTACTGGAATTTTTCGAGGATGTAACTAGTAGAGCTGATGAGGGAGGAACCAGTGGATGTGGTTTATTTGGACTTTCAGAAGGCTTTCGACAAAGTCCCACAAAAGAGATTGGTGTGTAAAATTAAAGCGCATGGGATTGGGGGTAGTGTATTGAGATGGATAGAAAACTGGTTGGCAGACAGGAAACAAAAAGTAGGAATAAACAGGTCTTTTTCTGAATGGCAGGCAGTGACTAGTGGGATACACAGGGATCGGTGCTGGGACCCCAGTTATTTACAATATATATTAATGATTTAGATGAGGGAATTATATGTAATATTTCCAAATTTGCAGATGACACAAAGCTGGCTGGGAGGGTGAGCTGTGAGGAGGATGCGGAGATGCTTCAGTGTGATTTGGACAAGCTGAATGAGTGGGCAAATGCTTGGCAGATGCAGTATAATGTGGATAAATGTGAGGTTATCTATTTTGGTAGCAAAAACAGGAAGGCAGATTATTATCTGAATGGCTATAAATTGAGAGAGGGGAATGTGCAACGAGACCTGGGTGTCCTTGTACACCAGTCGCTAAAGGTAAGCATGCAGGTGCAGCAGGCGGTAAAGAAGGCAAATGATATGTTGGCCTTCATAGCCAGAGGATTTGAGTACAGGAACAGGGATGGTCTCCTTATCTGAGGAAGGATGTACTTGCTATAGAGGGAGTGCAGCGAAGGTTTACCCGACTGGTTCCTGGGATGGCAGGACTGACATATGAGGAGAGATTGGGTCGATTAGGATTATATTCACTGGAGTTCAGAAGAATGAGGGGGGATCTCATAGAAACCTATAAAATTCTAACAGGACTAGACAGGGTAGATGCAGGAAGGATGTTCCCAATGGTGGGGGAGTCCAGAACCAGGGGTCACAGTCTGAGGATATGGGGTAGGCCATTTAGGACCAAGATGAGGAGAAATTTCTTTACCCAGAGACTGGTGAGCCTCAACAGAAAGTAGTTGAGACCAAAACATTGTATGTTTTCAAGAAGGAGTTAGATATAGCTTGTGGGGCGAAAGGGATCAAAGGATATGGGGAGAAAGCGGGAGCAGGTTATTGATTTGGATGATCAGCCATGATCATAATAAATGGCGGAGCAGGCTCAAAGGGCCGAATGGCCTACTCCTGCTCCTAGTTTCTATGTTTCTATGTTCAAACATGGAGAAAAGAGCTGAACTGCCAAGGTGAGGTGAGAGTGACTGCCCTTGACATCAAGATAGCATTTGACCGAGTGTGGCATCAAGGAGACTTGGCAAAGCTGAAGTCAATGGGAATCAGTGGGAAAACTCTCCGCTGGTTGGAGTCATACCTAGCACAAAGGAAGATGGTTGTGATTGTTTGAGGTCAGTCATCTCAGCTCCAGGACATCACTGCAGGAGTTCCTCAGGGTAGTGTCCTAGGCCCAACCATCTTCAGCTGCTTCATCAATGACCTTCCTTCCGTCATAAGGTCAGAAGTGGGGATGTTCGCTGATGATTGCACAATGTTCAACACCATTCGCAACTCCTCAGATACTGAAGCAGCCCATGTCCAAATGCAGCAAGACCTGGACAATATCCAGACTTGGGCTGACAAGTGGCAAATAACATTCACGCCACACAAGTGTCAGGCAATGACCATCTCCAACAAAAGTGAATGTAACCATCACCCCTTGACCTTCAATGGCATTACCATCACTGAATCCCCCGCTATCAACATCCTGGGGGTCACTATTGACTAGAAACTGAACTAGACTAGCCATATAAATACTGTGGCTACAAGAGCAGGTCAGAGGCTAGGAATCCTGCGATGAGCAACTCACCTCCTGACTCCCCAAAGGTTGTCCACCATCTAAAAGGCACAAGTCAGGAGTGTGATGGAATACTCCCCACTTGCCTGGATAAGTGCAGCTCCCACAACACTCAAGAAGCTTGACACCGTCCAGGACAAAGTAACCCACTTGATTGGCACCACATCCACAAACATTCACTCCCTCCACCACCAATGCAGAGTAGCAGCAGTGTGTACCATCTACAAGATGCACTGCAGGAATTCACCAAGACTCCTTCGACAGCACCTTCCAAACCCACAACCACCACCTTCTAGAAGGACAAGGGCAGCAGATAGATGGGAACACCACCACCTGGAAGTTCCCTTCCAAGTCACTCAACATCCTGACTTGGAAATATATCGGCCATTCCTTCACTGTCGCTGGGTCAAAACCCTGGAACTCCCTCCCTAACAGCACTGTGGGTGTACCCACACCACATGGACTGCAGCGGTTCAAGAAGGCAGCTCACCACCACCTTCTCAAGGTTAACTAGGGATGGGCAATAAATGCTGGCCCAGCCAGCGAAGCCCACACCCTGTGAATGAATATTTTTAAAAATTATGATCCTAGAGAGGAAGCATGTCCTGATCATTATTCAATTTTAGAAAGCAAGTTAGCGAAGGGTGGAACTGGAGCAAATTTTTACAGTTCATTTATATTTATAAGTTAATAACAACACTTTAGGTCTGTTTATACTTATAGGGGTTCAAGTGAAGCCGTGGTTAATGTCCACAACTGATACAATTAAACACAATTAATAGACAATTAACAGATTCCCACCTCTCTATTTAAATAAAAACTAGAGTTAATGTGCATAACCCACAATTTCAAAACAGATTACATCAAAAACCTCCACATTCTGTACAAAGCATTACACTGTGAAATTCCCTCCTTCAGCATCTTTACAATTTCTGTGTACATGTGTATCTTTTTGTAAAAGCATTGGGCATTTGATGATATGCATCCACCCATTTCATTTGAGAGATTTCTTTTCTCCCCAGCATTTCTTTCAAGTCAGCAAAGTCAATCCATAACCTTTTCTCACTCACACTTTCCACATCATGAGGTTTAGATTAGCAATGTAGAAGAACAAGGAGCAATTTAAGATAGACACCTAAATTAGAAGAGGATTAATTTCAATGTGACATGAAGATGAGAAGAGATCTAGCGAGGTTAAAATAGAACCAGAGACTGACAGGAAAAACTAACAGAACAATGGCTGAACTTTAAGAAGAGATGTTTTAGGTACTGGCTAGGTACATTCCAACAATGGTGAAAGGTAGGGGAACCAAAAACAGGGCTGCTTAGATGAGAGGGAGCTAGAGATTATGATGAAACAAAAAAAAGAGGGTGTATAATGCATGTCAGGTGAATTCTTCTCACTGGAACCAGGTCAAATACAATAGGCTGAGAAAGGAGATGAAGAGGAATTTAAGACTGGCAAAGAGAGAGTATGAATAAAATGACAGTCAGCATGAAAGGGAACCCAAAAATCTTCTATTGGCTTGTAAGCAGTAAGTGGGTAACACTGAGTGGGTGGAGACAAAGAGGGTGATATATTCTAGGGCTGAGGGCAAGGTCAGAATATTTAATGAGTACTTGGTATCAGTGTTTACTGAGGAAGAGGAATCTGACAAAATATCGGTAGAAGTAGAGATAGCAGAGGCAATGGATATTGTGAAAATTGAGAGGGAGGAGGGACCGGAAAACCTAGCTATGCTTAGAGTGGATAAGTCACCTGGTCTGGAGGGCTTGCATCCCAGGTAGCTCAAGGAAGTGGGGGTGGGGATGACAGAAGGGCTTGTCATAATCTTCCAATCTTCCTTCGATAAGAGGGAAGTGCCAGAGGATTGGAGAGTGGCAAATGTGACATCCTTGTTCAGGGAAGGGTGCAAAAACAGACCTAGTAACTAATGGCCGGTCAGTTTAACATCAGTAGTGGGTTAGGATTTTAGAAACAATAATCAGGGAAAAAAAGTGAACAGGCACTTGGAGAGGTTTGAGTGAATTAAGGAGAGACAGCACATTCAGGTTGATTCACGCTTGACTCATATAATTGAATTTTTTGATGAAGTAACGGAGAATGTTGATGAAGGGAATGTGGTGGATGTTGTCTATATGGATTTTAAGAAAGTGCCTGATAAAATACCACATAAAAGGCTGGTTAACAAAGTTGAGCCTCATTGAATAGGAGGGTCACTGTCCAGTTGGATTTAAAATTGGTTTAAGGACAGAAACTGTGAGTCCTGGAAAATAGTTGTTTTTCAGACTGGAGGATGGTAGACAGTGGCGTTCCCAAGCGTCACCGCTTTTTTTCTTTATAAATGACTTAGATCTTGGAATACAGTGTAAAATTTCAAAATTTGCCAATGATACCAAACATGGAGGAGTGGCGGAATGAGGATGATGCAAATTGTCTGCAACAGGACACAGATAGGCTAGCAGATTGGGCAGACAAGAGGCAGATGGAATTAATACAGAGAAGTGTGAGGCAATGCACTTTGGCAGAAGGGATAGGGAGAGGCAACACAGATTTAATGACACAGATCTAAAGAGTGTGCAGGAAGAGAGGGACCCTGGGAGTGCATGTGCATAGATCTTTGAAGGTGGTCAGACATACTGAGAGAACAGTTGGAAGAGCACATGGCACCTTGGGCTTCCTAAATAAGAGATATTGAGAACAAAAGCAGGAGTGTTATGCTGAACCTTTATAAAGATTTTTACCCAGAGGGTGGTGTCGGTCTGGAATGCGCTGCCTGGGAGGGTGGTGGAGGCGGGTTGCCTCACATCCTTTAAAAAGTATCTGTTATTTAAAAATAACATTCAAGGCTATGGGCCAAGTGCTGGTGAATGGGATTAGGTAGGTAGGTCAGGTGTTTCTCACGTGTCGGTGCAGACTCGATGGGACGAAGGGCCTCTTCTGCACTGTGTGATTCTGTGATTCTGTGAAAGCCCTGGTAGGGCCCCAACTAGAGTATTGTGTCCAGTTCTGGTTATCACACTTTAGGAAGGATTTGAGGGTCCTTGAGAGGATGCAGAGGGAATTTACCAGAATGGTCCCAGGGATGAGGGATTTTAGTTACAAGGTTAGGTTGGAGAAGCTAGGAGCAAAGGAGATTGAGGGGGGATTTGATAGAGGGGTACAAGATTATGACAGGTTTAGATAAGGTAGACAAGGAAAAACTGTTCCCATTGGCTGATGGTACAAGAACTGGGGGACACAGATTTAGGCAAGAACTGCAGTGGGGAATGTGAGGAAGGACTTTACACAGCGAGTGGTAATGACCTGGAACTCGCCACCCACAGGGGGGGTGGAAGTGGAGATAATCAATGAGTTCAAAAGGAAATTGGATGGGCACTTGAAGGAAATAAGCTTACAGGGGAATAGGAATTGGGCTGGGAAGTGAGACTAACTGGATTACTCTGTGGAGAGCCAGCATGGATTTGATAGGCCTTAAATGACTATGACTCTTAAGAGTGTACGTTATTCCACAATGAACAATTATCTACACAATATTCAATGGGTCTACTCTCTTAAGTACAGCCATTGTATAGAATCTCATGTAAAGTATTTGACAAGTACAATCTGTTATCCACCGCCTCCAAAAGAGCCAGTGTTTCAGAAGCTGAAATACTTTTAATCACCATTTTTATTTTCCTAGCTTCCCAAGCTAAAGGAGAAATGTTCCCATTTTCACCTATAAGAAATATGAAGCCAGTTGCACTAGAATACTCACCAGGAAGATTAGCACGTGAAGTTAAAAATAGGATGGGAACTCGAGTATGCATTTCTCCAAATTTATTTTTAAAAATGTTTCATTTCCCCTCAAACATTCTTGGCATTAGAAACAAAAACAGAAATACCTGGAAAAACTCAGCAGGTCTGGCAGCATCGGCAGAGATAAAAACAAAAAACTGCGGATGCTGGAAATCCAAAACAAAAACAGAATTACCTGGAAAATGTTTCTTTGCAGTACTTAACTTTAATACATCAAAACTAACTGGTCTAGTTTGAGTGCCCAACCTGTTTGACTGACCAATCAAGCTTCACAATTGCTCTGCCTCTTCTTTAAGTATAACATCATCTTTCTGTGATGAAAGATTATGATCAACCAGGATGAAAGTAAGTCTCTAAGTAGGGTTATTGATTTAAAATTATTCCACATCTTCTCTGTTTAATATATAAACCAGTATATTCAAAAGCCCCCATAAGCCTGACTCTCAATTTTAAATAGCACTCTAAGCTTATTAATAACGCATTTTTCAAATTCCTCAGTTCCGTGCCTTAAAAAGCCATCAACAAGCATCACAAAAGTTTTCCTTTATGATACCAATAAAAGTTTGTGGGATCTGCTTTCAGCTGAACACAATAATCTTGTACACGTCCATCAAATCTCCTTTGCTCCCAGAGCCCATGGGATCCAGGGCAATTTGGCAAATTGGATCCAACATTGTCTTAGTGGCAGGAGGCAGAGGGTGATGGTCGAAGGTTGTTTTTGCGATTGGAAGCCTGTGTCGAGTGGTGTACCACAGGAATCGGTGCTGGGGCCCTGACTGTTTGTAGTGTACATTAATGATTTAGACGTGAATATAGGAGGTATGATCAGTAAGTTCGCAGATGACGCAAAAATTGGTGGTGTCGTAAATAGTGAAGAGGAAAGCCTTAGATTACAGGATGATATAGATGGGCTGGTAAGATGGGCAGAGCAGTGGCAAATGGAATTTAATCCTGAGAAGTGTGAGGTGATGCATTTTGGGAGGACTAACACAGCAAGGGAATACACAATGAATGGTAGGACCCTAGGAAGTACAGAGCATCAGAGGGCCCTTGGTGTACATGTCCATAGATCCCCGAAGGCAGCAGCACAGATAGATACTTGCCTTTATTAGCCGAGGCATAGAATATAAGAGCAGGGAGGTTATGCTGGAACTGTATAAATCGCTGGTTAGGCTACAGCTGGAGTACTGTGTGCAGTTCTGGTCACCACACTATAGGAAGGATGTGATTGCACTGGAGAGGGTGCAGAGGAGATTCAGGATGTGGCCTGGACTGGAGTGTTTCAGTTATGAAGAGAGACTGGATAGGCTGAGGCTGTTTTCCTTAGAGCAGAGAAGGCTGAAGGGAGACCTGATAGAGGTGTACAACATTATGTGGGGCATAGATAGGGGAGATAGGAAGAAACTTTTCCCCTTAGCGGAGGTGTCAATAACCAGGGGGCATAGATTTAAGGTAAGGAGCAGTAGGTTTAGAGGGGACTTGAGGAAAAGTTTTTTCACCCAGAGGGTGGTTGGAATCGGGAACACACTGCCTGAGGGGGTGGTAGAGACAGAAACCCTCACAACATTTAAGTAGTATTCAGATGAACACTTGAAATGCCATAGCATACAGGGCTACGGGCCAAGTGCTGGAAAATGGGATTAGAATAGATAGGTGCTTGATGACCGGCATGGACACGATGGGCCGAAGGGCCTGTTTCTGTGCTGTATAACTCTATGATTCTGTGACTCTAACCAATTTTCAGCAAAACAGAGGTCACCAAAAATACCACACCCTGAAGCATCTTTCAGATCATTGAGGCATTGATTTTGTTTCCATTATTTTCCTTCTGTATCTGTTGCCTCTTTGGACAGCTTCAGAAACACTTATCTCGGAAAATGTAACCCTGCAGAAATAGTGATTTTTATGTTGAATGATCTCACTCCCATAAATATGGGCCAAAAGAGCTAAAAAAAGATTATCAAGCTTACTTTTCCAATTGTGGGAGGGTCCACTCTAACATCTGTATCACCCAGTCACTCTTCAAAACACCAAGGAACTAGCCTCACTTTAGAAGCCTTCTAAGTGTCATCTTTAAAGACTTTTTCAGTACAAATCCATCTGTGTGACAAAGCTTCTTCCATTCACCAGGGCTTTCTGGAATACCTGCCCTCCGGGTATCCATTCTGGGCAATGGTCTTGTGAATGTAATAATTCTGTCCTATGTGTAATGATTATTCACATTACCACTATCTACTGTATTCTGTTCCTCAGGATCCACATCACAAAATACATTTGAGGTACAAGGTGCCTCGTTTGTCACTATTAGCTGCTCAGAGTACAGGATGCAGTAACTAATTAGAACCAATCATGAGGAATGAACCTTAACAGTTTGATTGCCTCATGATTTAGTGAATCAAGATAACATTTTAGCCACTAAGATAAAAGCAAAATACTGTGGATGCTGGAAATCTGAAACAAAAACAGAAAATTCTGGAAAAACTCAGCAAGTCTGACAGCACCTGTGGAGAGAGAAACAGAGTTAACATTTCAAGTCCTTATAACCCTTCTTCAGAGCCATCAAGCACCTAACATTTTAACCAATCTGTTCCACATGCTGTTCAAGTGCAAGCACTATCTAGCACTGCAGTTAAAGGAGTCTATGACTAAAACTCCTTGTGACCAGTATAATTTGTTCAGATTCATCATTATCTTCATCCTTTTCCTCAGATTTCTCTGTGTCATGTGTCATTTTGAGGATCCTGCCTTTCTGCTTTGGGCAGTTCATAGTATTACACTTAAAACACCTATTGATTGTTCCTTGGACATTCCTGAGACTCATTCTCCTATTATAAGGACATAAGAAATAGGAGCAGGAGTAGACCATTCAGCCCGTTGAGCCTGCTCCGCTATTCAATACAATCGTGGCTGATCTAGGGCTTCAACTCCATTTTCCCTCCCGCTCCCCATATCCCTTAATTTCCTGAGAGACCAAAAACCTGTCTATCCCAGTCTAAAGTGTATTCAACAATGGAGCATCCACAACCTTCTGGGGTAGAGAATTCCAAAGATTCACAACCCTTTGAGTGAAGGAATGTCTCCCCATCTCGGCCCTAAATGATTGGCCCCTTATCCTGAGACTGTGCCCCCGTGTTTTAGATTCCCTGATCAGTGGAAACAATCTCTCAGTATCTACCGTTTTGAGCCCCTTCAGAATTTTTCAGGTTTCAATGAGATCACCTCTCATTCTTCTAAACTCCAGAGAATATAGACCCAATTTACTCAGCCTCCCATCATAGGACAACCCCTTCATCCCAGGTACCAATCTAGTGAACCTTCACCCTAATGCAAGTATATCCTTTCTTAAATGCGGAGACCAAAATTGTGCACAGTATTCCAGGTGCTATTATCACTGTTCCAATTCTGTTTTCTGCTGCAATAGTCAGATCTGCTAAATCTCCATTCTGCCTGTCTTTAATCCTTCTATCTTATTGACATCTGTGTTCAGAATCTGGACCATTTCAAAATCTAGCTGTCATTGAGTCCTGTAGTCTTTGTGACACTGCAGAATGTTAAGGTAATGTGACCGTTTCCCAGGAATTTTTTCAAGACAGCTGACATCTGATCCAACAGGGTCTCTCTCTCTGAGAGTCAAGCACCAGTTAGAACCAAAACCTGTCCATATGAGCTACTTTGGCACAATCCAGAAATTTAAACATCAGTACAAATCCAGGGATTCCTAAAATGAATTTCAGAAATTTTTTTAGACAACCTGTTCAATTCAGTGATATACTCTTGCATAGAATGACCATCTGTTTTCAGAAAGCTATCAACATCCAACATGTCTGATAGGCATTTAATAGATCATCTTTCTTGTAGATTTCTAATTGAAGATTCAATCCTTAATCACTATCCAATAGATGGGCATCTAGCTCACAAAATACTTGACTTCTGATTTTACTTCTGGCAGGAGGCAACAAGACCAAAGCCATATTTTATTTCCTCTTTGGTAGAAATGTGACCCGTGTCCACATATCCATTTCATTCTTCCAATGTTCATATGGTTCAGATTCTGAGAACATTGGAGGATAATTAGACCCTGACAATTTAAACTTGCTTTCTACCATTTCTCACAATGGCCTTTGGGATTGGAGTCTTTGTCTGAAAATTATCTTCCTAGCTTCCAACCTTCACCGTTAGGCAACCACCCTCTACTACTGTGTTCTTCTCCAGAAAGCCAGTTGGTGAGGATAGAACTGGAGCCAATCTTTACACAGTTTTATATTCATTTACACAGTTACACATCACAAGAATACACCTCCTAACCCAACAATTACAGTTTAATATGTATTGTGGCTCAACTGAATCCCCAGTTAATGCTCACCACCTACATATAATTAAACACATTTAACAATCATAGAGAGAGGGAATCCTGATCATAGAGAGAGAGTGAGAGAGGGAATCCCAATCATTGAGAGAGAGTGAGAGAGGGAATCCCAATCATTGAGAGAGAGTGAGAGAGGGAATCCCAATCATTGAGAGAGAGTGAGAGAGGGAATCCCAATCATAAAGAGAGAACATAACATAAGAACATAAGAAATAGGAGCAGGAGAAGGCCATTTGGCCCCTCAAACCTGCCCCGCCATTCAATAAGATCATGGCTGATCTCCCCCAGGCCTCAAATCCTCTTTCATACCAGCTCCGCATAGCCCTCAACTCCCTGATATTTCAAAAATCTATCTACCTCCTCTTTAAATACTTTCAGTGATCTAGCCTCCACAACTCTCTGAGGTAGAGAATTCCAGACATTCATTACCCTCTGAGAAAAGAAATTCCTTCATATCTCTGTTTTAAATGAGTGTCCCCTTATTCTGTAACTATGTCCCCTAGTTCGAGATTCCCCCCACTTGTGGAAATATCTTCTCAATATCTACCCTGTCAAGCCCCCTCAGAATCTTGTACGTTTCAATAAGATCACCCCTCATTCTTCTAAACTCTAATGAATAAAGGCCTAACCTGTTTATCCATTCTTGATAAGTCAACCCCTTCATTCCAGGAATCAGCCTAGTGAATCTCTTTTGAACTGCCTCCAATGCCAGTATATCCTTTCTTAAATACGGAGACCAAAACTGTACACATTACTCCAGGTGAGGCCTCACCAACACCCTGTACAGTTGTAACAAGACTTCCCTATTTTTTAAAATCCAGCCCCCTAGCAATAAGGCCAAAATTCCATTTGCCTTCTTAATTACTTGCTGCATCTGCATGCTAACATTATATGGTTCATGCACAAGAACACCCAGATCCCTCTGTGCTGCACTTTTTTGGAATCTCTCTCTATTTAAGCAATAGTCTGCCTTTTGATTTTTCCTACCAAGTGCATGACCTCACACTTTCCTACATTAAACTCCATCTGCAAAATTTTTGCCCTCTCACTCAACCTATCTATGTCCCCTTGCAGATTCCTTATGTCCTCATCACAACATGCCCTCCCACCTATTTTTGTATCATCAGCAAATTTGGATACATTACACTCTGCCCCCTCCTCCAAGTCATTAACGTAGATAGTAAATAATCGAGGCCCTAGGACTGATCTTTGTGGCACTCTACTAGTTACGTCTTTCCAACCTGAAAAAGACCCATTAACCTTGACTCTCTGTCTTCTGTGTGTTAACCAATCCTCAATCTATGCTACTGCAGAACAAGAGTGGGAATCCCGATCTTAGAGAGAGAGTGAGATAGGGAATCCCGATTGTAGAGAGAGAGCGAGATAGGGAATCCCGATCATAGAGAGAAAGGGAATCCCGATCGTAGAGAGAGAGCGAGATAGGGAATCCCGATCGTAGAGAGAGAGCGAGAGAGGGAATCCCGATCATAGAGAGAGAGCGAGAGCGAGAGAGGGAATCCTGATCATAGAGAGAGAGAAAGAGAGGGAATCCTGACCTTGAAAAGGACATGGAGAGCGGGAGGGGCTTCAGTTTAACTTCGGGAGAGAGAGGTTAAAACAGCGAGACTCAAGTAGGGTATTCAGATGAGATAGACAGGGGGATAGAAGAGCGGGGGGGGCGGGGGCGTTGCAAGATTGATCAAGGAATCGATTATAGCAATAAGGAAGGATGATATCCTGGAAGGATCATCAAATGAGGCCATATGGGTAGAAGTAAAAATCACAAAAGGGGCAAACACGCTGTTGGGTGTTTACTATAGACCCCCAAACAGTCAGGGAGAGATAGAGGATCAAATATGTAATCAAATTTCAGGAAAGTGTAAGAATAATAACACAATAATAGGATTTTAACTACCCAAATATTAACTGGGATAGTTTTAGTGTGCAAGGTAGGGGAGGGTGCAAAATTCTTAAGCTGCATCCAGGAGAATGTTTTTAGCCAGTATGTAGAAAGCCCAACAAGGAAGGGGGCAGTTCTGGACCTAATATTCGGAAATGAGCCCAGGCAGGTGAAGGCATATCAGTAGGGGAGCATTTTGGAGATAGTAGCCATAACTCAGTTAGATTTAGGCTAGTTATGGAAAAGGATATGGTTGGGCCGGGAATAAAAGTTCTAAACTGAGGAAAGGCTAATTTTACGAAGATGAGATACGATTTGGCCCAAGTGGAGTGGGAGCAGCTACTTGCAGATAAAACTGTGTCAGAGCAGTGGGAGGCATTCAAGGGGGAAATAGTGAGAGTACAGGGCAATTATGTTCCCGTGAAGACAAAGAGGGGACCAAGTCTGGAGAGCCCTGGATGTCAAGGGACATAAAGGTTAGGATTAAGGATAAAAGAGAAGCTTATGGCAGATACCGAGGGCTCAATACAGCAGAGTCCCGAGAGGAGTATAAAAAGTGCAGAGGGGAACTTAAAAAGGAAATTAGGAAAACTAAGAGAGTGCACGAGAAAGCATTGGTGGGTAGAAAAAAGGAAAACCTAAAGGGTTTTAAAAATATATAAAGAGCAAGAGAAAGAGTCGGGCCAATTAGGGACCATAGAGGTAACCTGTGTGTGGACCTGGAAGACGGGGTTACAGTCCTCAATGAATACTTTGCATTGGTCTTCACAATGGGAAAGAACGACGCAGGTATAGACAACAGGGTGGAGGGCTGTGAAATATTGGAGGAAATTAACAGAGAGAGAGAGGAGGTACTAACGGGTTTAGTGGCCTTAAAAGTGGATAAATCCCCAGGCCCAGATGAGATCTATCCCAGGCTGTTGAGGGAGGCAAGGGAAGAGATATCAGGGGCCCTGGCAGTAATTTTCAAATTCTCTCTGGCTACAGGTGAGGTGCCAGAGGACTGGGGGACAGCTAACATTGTCCCATTATTTAAAAAGGGAGGAAGGGATAGACCAGGAAATTACAGGCCAGTCAGTCTAACCTCAGTGGTGGGGAAGTTACTAGAGATAATTCTGAGGGACCAAATATATCTGCACTTGGAGAGACACGGATTAATCAGGGATAGTCAGCATGGATTTGTTAAGGGAAGGTCATGTTTGACAAATTTGATCGAATTTTTTGAGGAGGTAACCAGGAGTGCTGATGAGGGTAATGTATTTGATGTGGTCTACATGAACTTTAGCAAGGCTTTTGATAAGGTCCCTCATGGCAGACTGGCCAAGAAAGTAAGAGCCCATGGGATCCAAGGCAAAGTGACATGTTGGATCCAAAATTGGCTGAGAGGCAGGAAGCAGAGGGTGATAGTAGAGGGATGTTTCTGTAAGTCTGTTTCCAGTGGGGTTCCATAGGGCTCGGTGCTGGGGCCCTTGCTGTTTGTGGTGTACATAAATGATTTGAACTTAAATGTAGGGGGTATGATCAAGAAGTTCGCGGATGACACGAAAATTGATAGGGTGGTAAATAGTGAGGAGGATAGCCGTAAACTGCAGGAGGATATCAATGGACTGGTCAGGTGGGCAGAGCAGTGGCAAATGGAATTCAACCTGGAAAAGTGTGAGGTAATGCACTTGGGGAGGGCTAACAAGGCAAAGGATTACACTATGAATGGTAGGAGCCTGGAAAGTACTAAAGGGCAGAGGGACCTTGGTGTGCATATCCACAGATCCCTGAAGGTAGCAGGGCAGGTAGATAAGGTGGTTAAGAAGGCATATGGGATACTTGCCTTTATTAGCCGAGGCATAGAATACAAGAGCAGGGAGGTTATGCTGGAACTGTATAAAACGCTGGTTAGGCCACAACTGGAGTACTGCGTGCAGCTCTGGTCACCACATTATAGGAAGGATGTGATTGCACTGGAGAGGGTGCAGAGGGGATTTACCAGGATGCTGCCTGGGCTGGAGGGTCTGAGCTATGAGGAAAGATTGGATAGGATGGGGTTGTTTTCTCTGGAGCAATGAGGGTTGAGAGGGGACCTGATAGAGGTGTATAAGATTACGAGGGGCTTAGATAGGGTGGATAGGAAGACACTTTTTCCATTAGTTGAGGGGCAATAACCAGATTTAAGGTAAGAGGTAGAAGGCAAAGACAGGAGTTGAGGAGAAATTCTTTCACCCAGAGGGTGGTGGGAGTCTGGAACTCACTGTCTGAAAGGGTGGTTGAGTCAGAAACTCTCGTAACATTCAAGAAGTATTTAGATATTCACTTGCGTTGCCAAAGCCTCCAGGACTATGGGCCAAGTGCTGGAAAATGGGATTACTGTAGTCAGACCTTTGTTGACCAGCATGAACACAATGGGCTGAATGGCCTCCTTCTGTGCTGTAAACGTCAGTTGTGTCTATGAGTCTATGAGAGAAAGCAAGAGAGGGAATCCCGATCGTAGAGAGAGAGAGAGCGAGAGAGGGAATCCGGATCGTAGAAAGAGAGCGAGGGGGAATCCTGATTGTTGAGAGAGAGAAAGAGAGAGAGAGAGGGAATCCGGATCATAGAGAGAGAGAGAGGGAATCCCAATCGTAGAGAGGGAGAGAGAGAGAGGGAATCCCGATCATAGAGAGAGAGCGAGAGAGGGAATCCGGATCGTAGAGAGAGAGAGAGAGGGAATCCCAATCGTAGAGAGAGAGAGAGGGAATCCCGATCATAGAGAGAGAGCGAGAGAGGGAATCCCGATCGTAGAGAGTGAGAGAGCGAGAGAGGGAATCCCAATCGTAGAGAGGGAGAGAGAGAGAGGGAATCCGGATCATAGAGAGAAAGCGAGAGAGGGAATCCGGATCGTAGAGAGAGAGAGAGGGAATCCCAATCGTAGAGAGAGAGAGAGAGAGAGGGAATCCCGATCATAGAGAGAGAGCAAGAGAGGGAATCCGGATCGTAGAGAGAGAGAGAGGGAATCCCAATCGTAGAGAGGGAGAGAGAGAGAGGGAATCCCGATCATAGAGAGAGAGCGAGAGAGGGAATCCCGATCGTAGAGAGAGAGAGAGCGAGAAAGGGAATCCCAATCGTAGAGAGGGAGAGAGAGAGAGAGGGAATCCCGATCATAGGGAGAGAGAGAGAGAGAGGGAATCCGGATCGTAGAGAGAGAGCGAGAGAGGGAATCCCGATCGTAGAGAGAGAGAGAGAGGGCGAGAGAGGGAATCCCGATCATAGAGAGAGAGAGGGCAAGAGAGGGAATCCGGATCGTAGAGAGAGAGCGAGAGAGGATATCCCGATCATAGAGAGAGAGAGCGAGAGAGGGAATCCCGATCATAGAGAGAGAACGAGAGGGAATCCTGATCGTAGAGAGAGAGAGAGAGGGAATCCCGATTGTAGAGAGAGAGGAAGAGAGAGAGGGAATCCCAAACATAGAGAGAGAGAGAGAGAGAGGGAATCCCAATTGTAGAGAGGGAGAGAGAGGGAGGGAGAGAGAGAGAGGGAATCCCAATCGTAGAGAGAGGGAAAGATAGAGAGGGAATCCCAATCGTAGAGAGAGGGAAAGAGAGAGAGAGAGGGAATCCTAATTGTAGAGAGAGGGAAAGAGAGAGAGAGAGAGAGAGGGAATCCTGATTGTAGAGAGGGAGAAAGAGAGAGAGAGAGAGAGAGAGAGGGAATCCCAATCGTAGAGAGAGGGAGAGAGAGAGAGAGATAGAGCGAATCCCAATCACGGAGAGAGGGGGAATTCCGATCATGGGGGTTGTTTTTTTTATCGAGCAGTTGAGCAGGATTCAGCCTGTCCTGGGCTGTATTCTGATGTAGCAACTAAGTGATGGGAGCCTACAGTTTATAATTCTGTTGTTTTGTAACTATCACCCACTACATCTTGTATAAACCAGTTTATGACTCTCTTGCTGATTAATTTTATGCCTTTTTCGGGACCAGTCAATACAATTGTAATTCTCGGACCGACCACGTGTGCAGGAAGTGCCACCAGCTGCAGATACTTGATCTCCGAGTTTCAGAGCTTGAGCGGCAGCTGGAGACACTGAGGTGCATCCGCGAGGCTGAGAGTTTTGTGGATAGCACATTTTTAGACGTGGTCACCTCGCAGCTTACGGAAGTGCAGACAGAGCGGGAATGGGTGATCATCAGTCAGAAGAAAGGCATTAGGCAGATAGTCAGGAAATCCCCAGGGTGCATCTCGCTCGAGAACCGTTTTTCTGTGTTGGAAAATAGTGAGAGTGACGGTTCCTCTGGGGAGTGCAGCCACGCTCATGGCACTGAGAGTGGCTCAGCTGCACCGGGGGTGGGGGGGAAAGAGGGGAAGAGCAATAGTGGTAGGAGACTCGATAGTAAGGGGAACAGACAGGTGTTTCTGTGGCTGTAGACGTGACTCCAGGATGGTATGTTGCCTCCCTGGTGCCAGGGTCAAGGATGTCACTGAATGGCTGCAGGGCATTCTAAAGGGGGAGGGCAAACAGACAGAGATCATGGTACTTATTGGTACCAACCACATAGGTAGAAAGAGGGATGAGGTCCTGCAAGTAGAATTTAGGGAGCTAGGAAACAGATTAAAAAACAGGACCTTAGAGGTAGTAATCCCTGGATTACTTCCGGTGCCACATGCTGGTGAGTATAGAAATAGGGGGTTAGTCCAGATGAATATGTGGCTGAAAAGGTGGTGCAGGAGGGAGGGCGTTAGGTTTCTGGGACATTGGGACTGTTTCTGGGGGCAGTGGGACCTGTACAAGGCAGACGGGTTGCACCTGAACCTGAATGGGACCAACATCCTTGCGGGGAGGTTTACTAGTGCTGTTGGGGAGGGTTTAAACTAACTTGGCAGGGGGGTGGGATCCTGAGAGGAGGTTCAGCAGGGGGAGATGCACAGCCAAAATTAGATGAGAGAGCAAATGAGTCTGGAAGGCATAGAAATTATAGGCCAGTTAAGGCACAAGGGAGTTTGGCAAGGTTGGATGGTATTTATTTTAATGCAAGGAGTCTGACGAATAAGGCAGATGAGTTGAGGGCACAAATTAATACATGGAAGTATGATGTCATTGCTGTCACAGAGACATGGCTGAGAGAGGGGCAGGATTGGCAGCACAATATTCCAGGATATAGGGTCTTCAGGCGAGACAGGGAAGGAGGTAAAAGAGGAGGGGGTATTGCAATATTGATCAAGGAATCAATGACAGCAGTAAGGAGGGATGACATCTTAGAAGGCTCCTCAAATGAAGCCATATGGGTAGAACTTAAGAACAAAAAAGGAGCATTCACATTGCTGGGAGTGTACTATAGGCCCCCAAACAGTCAGAGAGAAATAGAAGAGCAGATATGTAGGCAAATTTCAGAGAAGTATAAAAATAATAGGGTAGTAATAGTGGGGGATTTCAACTTCCCCAACATTAACTGGGGTAGTTATATTGTGATAGGCTTAGATGG
The DNA here is from genome assembly GCF_964194155.1 of Cetorhinus maximus. Lineage (NCBI taxonomy): Eukaryota > Metazoa > Chordata > Chondrichthyes > Lamniformes > Cetorhinidae > Cetorhinus > Cetorhinus maximus. Next base: position 28,988 of record NW_027597335.1, read on the forward strand.
AACGGAATTCTTAAAATGCATCCAGGAAAGCTTTTTAAGCCAGTATGTAGAAGGTCCTACAAGAGAGGGGGCGGTCCTGGACTTGATTTTAGGGAACGAAGCCGGGCAAATGGTAGAGGTACCAGTGGGGGAGCATTTTGTAGATAGCGATTATAACTCCGTTAGATTCAAGGTTATTGTGGAAAAGGACAAGGATGGGCCAGAAATTCTAAATTGGGGGAAGGTCGATTTTAATAAGATCAGATATGATTTGGCCAGAGTGGCCTGGGAGCAGCTACTTTTAGGTAAATCTGCGTCAGAGCAGTGAGACTCATTCAAGAAGGAAATAGGGAGAGTACAGGGCCAACATATTCCAGTAAAGACAAAGGGTGGGACCAACAAAACCTGGGAACCCTGGATGTCGAGGGATATACAGGGTTGGATAAAGAGAAAAAGGGAGGCTTATGGCAGATACCGAGGGCTCAAAACAGTGGAAGCCCTAGAGGAATATAGAATGTGTAGGGGGAACTTAAAAAGGAAATTAAGAGAGCAAAAAGGGGGCATGAAAAAACATTGGCAGGTAAACTAAAGGAAAATTCAAAATTATTTTACAAGGACATTAAGAGTAAGAGGATAACTAGGGAAAGAGTTGGGTCCATTAAGGACCATAGTGGTAATTTGTGTGTGAAGCCGGAAGACGTAGGTAGGGTTCTAAATGAATACTTTGTGTCAATGTTCACAAGTGAGAGGGACGACGTGGGTATGGAAATCAGGCAGAAGGACTGTGATATAATTAAATAAATTAGCATAGAAAGGGAGGAGGTTCTAAGTGGTCTGGCAGGCTTAAAAGTAGATAAATCTCCAGGCCCGGATGAAATGTATCCCAGGCTGTTGAGTGAGGCAAGGGAGGAGGGAGCAGGGGCGCTGACAATAATTTTCAATACCTCCCTGGTCACAGGAGAGGTGCCAGAGGACTGGAGTACAGCCAATGTGGTACCGTTATTCAAGAAGGGAGGAAGGGATAAACCAGGGAACTACAGGCCAGTCAATCTGATTACTGGCTGGAAAGTATATAAAATCTGATTAATTTTATGCCTCTTTCGGGACCGGTCAATACAATTGTAATTCTCGGACCGACCACGTGTGCAGGAAGTGTCACCAGCTGCAGATACTTGAGCTCCGAGTTTCAGAGCTTGAGCGGCAGCTGGAGACACTGAGGTGCATCCGCGAGGCTGAGAGTTTTGTGGACAGCACGTTTTTAGACGTGGTCAGCCCACAACTTACGGAAGTGCAGACAGAGCGGGAATGGGTGACCATCAGTCAGAAGAAAGGCATTAGGCAGGTAGTCAGGAAATCCCCAGGGTGCATCTCGCTCGAGAACCGTTTTTCTGTGTTGGAAAATAGTGAGAGTGACGGTTCCTCTGGGGAGTGCAGCCACACTCTCAGTGGTGGGGAAACTATTGGAAGCAATTCTGAGGGACAGAATTAATCTACACTTGGAGAGGCAGGGATTAATCAAGGACAGTCAGCGTGGTTTTGTTAAGGGGAGGTCATGTCTGACCAATTTGATTGAATTTTTCGAAGAGGTGACCAGGTGTGTGGATGAGGGGAATGCATTTGACATAGTCTACTTGGACTTCAGCAAGGCTTTTGATAAGGTCCCACATGGGAGACTGATAACAAAGGTAAGAGCCCATGGGATCCAAAGCAATTTGGCAAATTGGATCCAGAGTTGGCTGAGTAATAGGAAGCAGAGGGTGATGGTTGAGGGGTGTTTTTGTGACTGGATGCCTGTGTCCAGTGGGGTTCCACAGGGATTGGTGTTGAGTCCTTTGCTGTTTGTGGTATATATAAACGATTTAGACTTGAATATAGGAGGGTCAATCAGTAAGTTCGTGGATGACACAAAAATTGGTGGGGTGGTAAATAGTGAGGAGGATAGCCTTAGATTACAGGAGGATATAGACGGGCTGGTCAGATGGGCTGATCAGTGGCAAATGGAATTTAATCCGGAAAATTGTGAGGTGATGCACATGGGCAGGACAAACAAGATACAGGAATACACGATGAATGGTAGGACCCTGGGAATACCAAGGATCAGAGGGACCTTGGTGTGCATGTCCACTGGTCCCTTAAGGTAGTGGGACAGGTAGATAAAGTGGTTAAGAAGGCATATGGGATACTTGCCTTTATTAGCTGAGGCATAGAATATAAGAGCAGGGAGGTTATGCTGGAACTGTATAAAATGCTGGTTAGGCCACAGCTAGAGTATTGCGTGCAGTTCTGGAATCCGCATTATAGGAATAATGTGATTGCACTAGAGGGAGTGCAGAGGAGATTCACCAGGATGTTTCCTGGGCTGGAGAGTTTTAGTTATGAGGAGAGATTGGATGGACTGGGGTTACTTTCCTTGGAGCAGAGGAGATTGAGGGGGGACATGATTGAGATGTATAAAATTATGAGGGGCATAGATAGGGTAGACAGGAAGGAACTTTTCCCCTTGGTGGAGGGATCAATAACCAGGGGGCAAAGATTTAAGGTAAGGGGTAGGAGGTTTAGAGGGGACGTGAGGAAGAATTTTTTCACCCAGAGGGTAGTGGGAATCTGGAACTCACTGCCTGAAAGGGTGGTAGAGGCAGAAACCCTCATAACATTTAAGAAGTATTTGGATGTGCACTTGCAATGCCATGGCATACAAGGCTATGGGCCTAGTGCCAGAAAATGGGATTAGAGTAGAATCAGAATCACAGAGTGCAGAAGAGGCCCTTCGGCCCATCGGGCCTGCACCAACACATGAGAAACACCTGACCTACCTACCTAATCCCATTTACCAGCACTTGGCCCATAGTCTTGAATGTTATGACGTGCCAAGTGTTCATCCAGGTACTTTTTAAAGGATGTGAGGCAACCCGCCTCCACCACCCTCCCAGGCAGTGCATTCCAGACCGTCACCACCCTCTGGGGAAAAAAGTCTTTCCTCACATCCCCCCTAAACCTCCTGCCCCTCACCTTGAACTTATGCCACCTCGTGACTGACCCCTCAACTAAGGGGAACAGCTGCTCCCTATCCACCCTGTCCATGCCCCTCATAATCTTGTACACCTCGATCAGGTCACCCCTCAGTCTTCTCTGCTCCAACAAAAACAACCTAAGTCTATCCAACCTCTCTTCATAACTTTAATGTTTCATCCCAGGCAACATCCTGGTGAATCTCCTCTGCACCCCCTCCAGTGCAATCGCATCCTTCCTATAATATGGCGACCAGAACTGCACACAGTACTCCAGCTGTGGCCTCACCAAGGTTCTATACAACTCCAACCTGACCTCCCTACTTTTGTAATCTATGCCTCGATTGATAAAGGCAAATGTCCCATATGCCTTTTTCACCACCCCACTAACATGCCCCTCTGCCTTCAGAGATCTATGGACACACACGCCAAGGTCCCTTTGTTCCTCAGAACTTCCTAGTGTCATGCCGTTCATTGAATACTTCCTTGTCAAATTACTCCTTCCAAAGTGTATCACCTCACACTTTTCAGGGTTAAATTCCATCTGCCACTTATCTGCCCATTTGACCATCCCATCTATATCTTCCTGTAGCCCAAGACACTCAACCTCACCATTAACCACCCAGCCAATCTTTGTGTCACCTGCAAACTTACTAATCCTACCCCCCCGTTTATATAAATGGCAAATAATAGGGGACCGAGCACAGATCCCTTTGGTACGCCACCGGACACTGGGTTCCAGTCACTAAAGCATCCTTCTGTCATCACCTTCTGACTCCTACAACTAAGCCAATTTTGAATCCATCTTATCAAATTACCCAGTTAACGTTTCGAATCCATATGTCTCTTCAACAGAACTAAGGAAAAATAGAAAAGAGGTGAAATATAAGCTGGTTTAAGGGAGGGGTGGGACAGGTAGAGCTGGATAGAGGGCCAGTGATAGGTGGAGATTGCCAAAAGATGTCATAGACAAAAGGACAAAGAGGTGTTGAAGGTGGTGATATTATCTAAGAAATGTGCTAATGGGGACATTAAAGGTAGAAAGCAGGACGAGCAAGGTACAGATAGCCCTAGTGGGGGTGGGGTGGGGGGAAGGGATCGAAATAGGCTAAAAGGTAGAGATAAAACAATGGATGGAAATACATTTAAAAATAATGGAAATAGGTAGGAAAAGAAAAATCTATATAAATTATTGGAAAAAAGGGGGATCGGAAAGGGGGTGGGGATGGAGGAGAGAGTTCATGATCTAAAATTGTTGAACTCAATATTCTTTCTCCGTTGCATCGATGATTACTTCGGTGCTGCTTCATGCTCTCGTCTGGACCTGGAAACATTTATTAATTTTGCTTCCAATCTCCACTCCTCCATCATTTTCACATGATCCATCTCTGACACTTCCCTTCCCTTCCTTGACCTCTCTGTCTCAATTTCTGGTGATAGACTGTCCACCAATATCCATTACAAGCCTACCGACTCCCACAGCTACCTGGACTACAGCTCCTCACACCCCGCTTCCTGTAACGACTCCATCCCATTCTCTCAGTTCCTTCACCTCCGTCGCATCTGTTCTGATAACGCTACCTTCAAAAACAGTTCCTCTGACATGTCTTCCTTCTTCCTTAACCGAGGTTTTCCACCCACGGTGGTTGACAGGGCCCTCAACCGTGTCTGGCCCATCTACCGCGCATCCACCCTCACACCTTCTCCTCCCTCCCAGAAACATGATAGGGTCCCCTTGTCCTCACTTATCACCCCACCAGCCTCCGCATTCAAAGGATCATCCTCCGCCATTTCCACCAACTCCAGCATGATGCCACCACCAAACACATCTTCCCTTCACCCTCCCTGGCGGCATTCCACAGGGATCATTCCCTCCTGGACACCCTGGTCCACTCCTCCATCACCGCCAACACCTCAACCCCCTTCCAAGGCACCTTCCCATGCAACCGCAGAAGGTGCAACACCTGCCCCTTTACTTCCCCTCTCCTCACCGTCCAAGGGCCCAAACACTCCTTTCAAGTGAAGCAGCATTTCACTTGCACTTCCCTCAATTTAGTCTACTGCATTCGCTGCTCCCAATGCGGTTTCCTCTACATTGGAAAGACCAAACGCAGACTGGGTGACCCTTTTGCAGAACACCTTCGGTCTGTCCGCAAGCATGACCCAGACCTTCCTGTCGCTTGCCATTTCAATACTCCACCCTGCTCTCATGCCCACATGTCCGTCCTTGGCTTTCTGCATTGTTCCAGTGAAGCTCAACACAAACTGGAGGAACAGCACCTCATCTTCCGACTAGGCACTTTACAGCCTTCCGGACTGAATATTGAGTTCAACAATTTTAGATCATGAACTCTCTCCTCCATCCTCACCCCTTTTTTCCAATAATTTATATAGATTTTTCTTTTCCCACCTATTTCCATTATTTTTAAATGTATTTCCATCCATTCTTTTATCACAACCTTTTAGCCTATTTCGATCCCTTCCCCCCACCCCACCCCCACCCCCACTAGAGCTATCTGTACCTTGCTTGTCCTGCTTTCTACCCTTAATTAGCACATTCCTTAGATAATATCACCACCTTCAACACCTCTTTGTCCTTTTGTCTGTGACCGCTTTTGGTTATCTCCACCTATCACTGGCCCTCTATCCAGCTCTACCTGCCCCACCCCCCCCCACCTTAAACCAGCTTATATTTCACCTCTCTTCTATTTTTACTTAGTTCTCTTGAAGAGTCATACGGACTTGAAATGTTAACTGTTCCTCTCCGCAGATGCTGTCAGACCTGCTGAGTTTTTCCAGGTACTTTTATTTTTATTTTTGTTTCGGATTTCCAGCATCCGCAGTTTTTTGCTTTTATCAAATTATCCTGTATCCCATGTGCATTTGCCTTCCTCACCCCCAACCCCTGACTTTGCTTCTGTTAAAACTGCAAGTGGGTACCTGAGGCAGTTCTGCCATTTTTGAATTTGTAAACTACCCATTGCCCATTTTGGGGAGTTACGGTTCCCCTCAGGGCATGATTGGGTTTTACCGGAAATTTGTACCGAATTTTTGATTGCTCCACTGACTGAGCTATTAAAAAAAGCAAGAAGTCTCAATGGGCACAGGAGTGTCAGAAGGCATTTGGCAGTTTGAAGACTGTATTAACTACAACACCAGCATTGGCAGTACCCAATTATGCCAAGCAATTTAAGTTGGCCGTTGACGCAGGCGATGTCGGCATCGGGGCTGTACTATTACAAGGAGATGACACTGGAATTGAAAAACCGATAGGGTATTTTTCATGAAAGAAAGTTGAACGTGCAACAGAGAAGCTATTCAATGATTGAAAAGGAAACTCTGGGTCTGGTGTTAGCATTGCAACATTTTGAAATTTATGCGGCAAATAATTCATCAGAAACAATTATTTATACAGACCACAATCCTTTAAAGTTTCTGGACAAATTTCAAGACAGAAGTGTAAGGCTATTCAGATGGATTTTTTATCACTGCAATCATTTAATCTACAGATTACACATGTAGCGGGATGAGAAAATCTGATTGCATTGTCAAGAGTTTGAAGCTTAAAGGGAAAAGTGGACGTTTAAAACCTGGACACTGGACTGGAATGATTTTTGTTGATACCAAGGATTCGTACCCATATATTGTTATGTTAATGCATGCATCTGGTAATGTAATTTTGTAATAAGTATAGGAGGTAATGTAAAATGGGTTCAGAAAATGAAGCCATCTTCTTAAATTATGATGGTTCATTTTTTAAGGAGGGGGGGGTGCGGTGGTGATGACAGGAAGATAGGATAATTTTCATAATGTTATTGGAATTTATTGCAAAGTAGGGTAATAGTGGGTCTGTGGTATGTGTGTGACTTAATTGAATTAAAGATAGCTGGTCTGAAGGCTTTGATGTAAGGAGAGAAGCTAGGTTTGAAATGCTAAATAGGTAAACATGGGTGAAGTTTTAGAATGTGAGGTGTAAAGGGAACATTTGCATTTTTAAATAAACCAGAGTAGCTTGAATTCAAAAGAGGGGGTGAAACTTTACACCTTGCCTGAAGAAGTTATGAGACAGTGTGTTTATTTTTCCCAAAGATTACTGGTAAAATTAGTACTATGATAGATTTTTATTACTAGAGAGGTAAAGTCTAAAGTCAAAGTGAAACAATGGGAATTTGCACTCAAAGGAGAAAATATGTATAAAGGAGAGAAGGCTGTGTGTAAGGGTAGGCATTTTAAGATCTAACACAAGTGTGAAAAGCCTCCAGCATCTAAACCTCAAACTGCAGTCTACAAGGAACCGAAGCAAAGAAAAACTCACTTTGAATTCGACAGTCCAGTGTGTGTGCTTTACCTGGGTCTGTTTCAGTCTATGTATTTTACTGTTGCCTTAACAGATGTGTAACTGGGAGTTAGATTAACTAGGGGATCTAGAAGTTATTATAGTAGTAATTTGTAAACCTATGTATGTGCTTAAAATCATTTTTTTAATTTAATAAAGGTTTAATTTGTTTTTTTAAGAAACCTATAAGACTTGGTAAGCTTATTACTACTGAATTCAAAGCATGGATCTCGAAATAAATACAAACTGTAAAATAGTTGTGACAACTATTTCAAGTTTCCTTCTGGGATTTGAATAGCTCAGCATTCACCATCCGCTGTGTCATAACAGATAACTTCCCTACTTTTGTAATCAATTTCCCTCACAATAAATGATAACATTCCATTAGCTTTCCTAATTACCTGCTGAACCTGCATTATAACCTTTTGTGATTCATGCACTAGGACACCCAGATCCCTCTGAATCTGAGCTCCTCAATCTTTCACCATTTAGATAATAAGCTTTCAATTATTCTTCCTGCCAAAATGAACAATTTAACATTTGCCCACATTATACTCAATTTGCCAGATCTTTGCCCACTCACTTAACCTATCTGTGTTACTTTGTAGCCTCCTTACATCCTCTTCACAATTACTTTCCTACCTATCTTTGTGTCATCAGCAAATTTAGCCACCATTCCTTTGGTCCCTTCATCAAAGTCATTTATATAAATTGTAAAAAGTTGAGGCCCCAGCACTGATCCCTGTGACACACCACTCGTCACATCCTGCCAACCAGAAAAACACCCATTTATGCCAACTCTGCTTCCTGTTAGCTAGCCAATCTTCTATCCATGCCAATATGTTACCCCCTACACCATGAGCTTTTATTTCCTGCAATAACCTTTGATGTGACATTTTATCAAATGCCTCCTGGGAATCTAAGTACAGTACATCCACTGGTTCCCCTTTATTCACAGCACATGTGACTCTTTCAAAGAACTCCAATAAATTGGTTAAACATGATTTCCCTTTTACAAAACCATGTTGACTCTGCCTGATTACCTTGATTTTTTCTAAGTGCCCTGTTATAACATCTTTAATAATAACTTCTAACATTTTCCCTATGACAGATGTTAGGCTAATTGGCCTATAGTTTCCTGCTTTCTGTCTCTCTCCCTTTTGAATAAAGGAATTATACTTGCGCTTTTCTAATCTAATGGAACCTTTCCCAAATCTAAAGAAATTAAAATCAGTGCATTAGCTATCTCACCAGCCACTTCATTCAAGACCTTAGGGTGAAGTCCATCCGGTCCTGGGGATTTGTCAGCCCCACAGCCCCAACAATTTGCTCAGTACCACTTCCCTGGTGATTTTCCAGAGTTCTTCCCTCCCTTCCATTTCCTGATTTACAGCTATTTCCAGGATATTACTTCTATCCTCTGTAGTGAAGACAGGAGCAAAATACCTGTTTAATTCATCCTCCACATCCCTACTTTCCATTGTCAATTCCCCAGATGCACTCTCTATAGGACCAATGCTCATTTTGTTAATTCTTCACTAAATATCTATAGCAACTTTCACTATCTGCCTTTATATAGCTAGATAGTTTTCTCACATGCTCTAATTTTGCCCTCCTTTTAATCTTTTAAAGGTTTTAACCGACTGGACAGAGAGAGAATGTTCCCTCTTGTGGGGAAGAGCATAAATAGAGGCTATCAATACAAGATAGTCTCCAAGGAATCCAATAGAGAATTCAGAAGAAACTTATTTACACAAAGAGTGGTGAGAATGTGGAACTCACTACCACTGGGAGAGATGAAGCAAATATTATAGATTCATTTAAGGGGAAGCTAGATAAGAGTTTGAAGGAGAAGGGAATAGAGGGTTATGATGGTAGATTTAGATGAGAAAAGATGGGAGGAGGCTGGAGTGGAGCAGAAACATCACATGTACTGGGTGGCCTGTTTCTGTGCCAGATATCCAATGTTGTAAAAATTGTTGTACCTCTTATGGAAGAAAGTCTGCTGTCCTTAACCGGTCTGGTCTACATGTGACTCCTGACTCAAGCAATGTGGTTGACTCTTAACTGCCCTCTGAAACGGCCGAGCAAGACACTCAGTTCAAGGGCAATTGGGGTTGGGCGACACCCACATCCCATGAATGAACTTTTAAAAATCTGTAAGATGGCAGCTCTCCAGCTCCCTTATTGCTCTTGGCTGGTGATGTTTTCACTCAATAATGTCTGACTCCTGTCATTACTTCACAGTTCAATTGCAGCAAAATAATTTATCGTACAATTGATAATCCTTCCCCCACCTCTGATCTTTGACACTCTGTTTAACCCCGTCTCCACACTGCTGCGTTTAGTGATCCGAGGAACTTTTTTTTGCTCCCAGTCTTCAATGACACTGTCCTCCACAGGTTTGTCATGTGAGTGTGACTGACAAGGTGAGTGTTCATTGTCCATTCTTTATTCCTGAGAAGCTAGTGAGGGTCCTTCCTCTTGAACTGATGGTAGCAGCTTTGATATAAACTGGCAGACTTTCTGGCGCATTTCTGAGGGCAGTTAAGAGCCAACAACCTCTTTGGTGTGAGACTGGAATCATTTACAGGCAAACATTTTTCTACATTCAAGGTTTGAATGAAGAGTTGTGCTGTATCTGAGGATCCTAGCCCCAGGCATGGGCTTCAATTCTTTTTTACTCTCTTCCACGGGATGTGGGTGTCGCTGGCTGGGCCAGCATTTATTGCCCATCTCTAGTTGCCCTTGAGAAGGTGGTGGTGAGCTGCCTTCTTGAACCGCTGCAGTCCATGTGGTGTAGGTACACCCACAGTGCTGTTAGGGAGGGAGTTCCAGGATTTTGACCCAGCGACAGTGAAGGAACGGCGATATATTTCCAAGCCAGGATGGTGAGTGACTTGGAGGGGAACTTCCAGGTGGTGGTGTTCCCATGTATCTGCTGCCCTTGTCCTTCTAGATGGTAGTGGTCATGGGTTTGGAAGGTGCTGACTCAGGAGCCTTTGTGAGTTGTTGCGGTGCATCTTGTAGATGGTACACACACTGCTGCCTCTGTGCGTCGGCGGTGAAGGCAGTGAATGCTGCAGGTGGTGAATGGGGTGCCAATCAAGCAGGCTGCTTTGTCCTGGATGGTGTCGAGCTTTTGAGTGTTTTTGGAGCCACTGATGAAGCTGAGAGAAGAGGCAGGAGGAGGAGCTGTAATACCATCACTGCAAGTCAGAGGTTTGTAAAAGCGCAGGATGCAACTGTCTTATCTCAGAGGTTGAATGTAGCAGGCCTGAGAGTCAGAGATTAAGTAGGCCATCAGGGAAATGCTGGTACTGCTGTCTGAATATGCAAGGATCCTGCAGAAACAGGCAGAAATCTCTCACGTACCTGTTATGAACAATGTATAATTTAAAATTGAATTTATATATATATATCTATGAGTTAAGAAAGGTAAAAATGGTTTCAGTTTCAGTTAGGTTTTGTGTATGAACCTTGGTGCCTGAGAGACTGGATAAACTTGTGACCAAAAGGCTTCACTGGAGGAACAGCACCTCATCTTCCAACTAGGCACTTTACAGCCTTCTGGACTGAATACTGAATTCAACAACTTTAGATCTTGAACTCCCTCCTCCATCCCCACCCCCTTTCCGTTTCTTCCCCCTCCCTTTTGTTTTTTCCAATAATTTATATAGATTTTTCTTTTCCCACCTATTTCCATTATTTTTAAATTTATACCTTTTATGCCCTGTTAGTCTTATTTCGCCCCACCCCCACTAGAGCTGAACCTTGAGTGTCCTGCCATCCATTCTTAATTAGCACATTCGTTTAGATAATATCACCACCTTCAACACCTCTTTGTTCTTTTGTCTGTGACATCTTTTGATGATCTGCTCCTATCACTGCTTTCTTGTCCCTACAACCCCCCACCCACCCCCCCCCCCAACTTCTCTCCCCCCACACCCCCCACCTTAAACCAGCTTATATTTCACCCCTCTCCTGATTTTATTCAGTTCTGTTGAAGGGTCATGAGGACTCGAAACGTCAACTTTATTCTTCTCCGCCGATGCTGCCAGACCTGCTGAGTTTTTCCAGGTAATTCTGTTTTTGTTTCAGGTTTTTTGGGTCTGTTTAATGAGGTCTGACAACCCTTGAAGTTAAAGAGTTGGGTTAAAAGGGGTTGAAAGTTCAGTGATTTTGAAAACAATTAAAACAGATAAGCTTTACTGTTGCCTCAGGACAGTGATCCAGAGACGCAGACACAGAAAAGACAGGGGTTGAGAGAGAGTGTGTCAGAGAGTGAAGACAGGGATTTTTAAGCTCTCTGAGAAATAAAACTACAAGGCTAGTGGGACAGGAGTTAACGGAATAATCAGTTATGGGACTCAGTAAAGTGACTAATTTAGAAGTGGAAGACTGAGTTTAGGGAACTCATTTGTCAACTTGTTATGGAGTGTCCTCCTCAGGAGTTTATCACCATCCTCCACCTACTCCATGATGACATGCAGCCCTGATCCTCACCAATGGAACCACCACAAACGCTATCTCAGTGAAGACTGGGGTCAAACAAGGTTGTGCCATTGCCCTAACCCTGTTCTCAGTTTTCCCTCACTGCAACACTGCGCCTCATCTCCAAATTACCCACAGGCGCGGAGATAATCTACAGAACAGACAGGAAACTGTTCAACCTGTGCTGTCTTCAATCCAAAACTGAAGCCACTCCAATCTCAGTTATAGAGCTTCAGTATGCTAATAATGTTTGCCTGTGCACTCACTCAGAAACTGAGCTCCAGGTCATTGTCAACTCTTCTCAATGCCTATGAGAAAATTGGCCATTCACTAAACTCTGGAAAACTAAGGTCCTCTTTCAACTAGGTTCCACAGCACAATGTATTCCCCGATTCAGACCAACGGCGAGATCCTGGAAAGTGTGGACCGTTTTCCTCACCCCAGGAGCCTCCTTTCAACAAAGACAGGCATAGATGGTGAAATTCCTCACCACCTCCAATGTGCCAGCTCAGTCTTCGGCCAACAATGAGTATTTGATGAGCAGGATCTCAAACCCGAGACTAAGGTCAAGCTTTATCGAGCAGCAGTGAGTGCTCCTATAGGCTTCAGAGACTTGAACAGCCCACAGCAGACACTTCAAAGCACTGGAGAAGAAACATCAGTGGTGGCTTTGCAAGACCCTCCAAATCTGGTAGCAAGAAAGCTGGGTCCAGTGGCAGTGTCAGAAAGCTGGGTCTGCCAGTTGTGTCCTCTCCCAAGCCAACTTCTTAAAAATTCACTCCTGGGACGTGAGTGTCGCTGGCTAGGCCAGCATTTATTGCCCATCCCTAATTACCTTTGACAAGGTGGTGGTGAGCTGTCTTCTTGAACCGCTGCAGTCCATGTGGTGTAGGTACACCCACAGTGCTGTGAGGGAGGGTGTTCCAGGATTTTGACCCAGCGACAGTGAAGGAACGGTGATATATTTCCAAGTCAGGATGGTGAGTGGCTTGGAGAGGAACTTCCAGGTGGTGATGTTCCCATCTATCTGCTGCTCTTGTCCTTCTAGATGGTAGCGGTCGTGGGTTTGGAAGGAGCTGTCTACGGAGCCTTGGTGAGTTCTTTCTGTGCATCTTGTAGCTGGTACACACACTGCTGCTACTGTGCGTTGGTGGTAGAAGGAGGGAATGTTTGTGGATGTGGGACCAATCAAGCGGGCTGCTTTGTCCTGGTTGGTGTCAAGCTTCTCAAGTGTTGTAGGAGCTGCACTCATCCAGGCAAGTGGAGAGTATTCCATCACACTCCTGACTTGTGCCTTGTAGATGGTGGAACAGGCTTTGGGGAGTCAGGAGGTGAGTTACTCACCGCAGGATTCCCAGCCTCTGACCAGCTGTTGTAGCCACAGTATTTATATGGCTGGTCCAGTTCAGTTTCTGGTCAATGGTAACCCCCAGGATGTTGATAGTGGGGGATTCAGTGATGGTAATGCCATTGATCATCAAGGAGCAATGGTTAGATTCTCTCTTGTTGGAGATGGTCATTGCCTGGCACTTGTGTGGCATGAATGTTACTTGCCACTTGTCAGCCCAAGCCTGGATATTGTCCAGGTCTTGCTGCATTTGGACATGGACTGCTTCAGTAGCTGAGGAGTCACGAATGGTGCTTGTTAGGAGGATATAATAATTCTCATCATGTTATTAGAATTTATTGTAAAATAGTAGTATCTGTGTCTGTGAGTGTCTATGTGTGTGTGTGTCTATGTGTCTGTGAGTGTCTATGTGTGTGTGAGTGTCTATGTGTGTGTGTGTCTATGTGTCTGTGAGTGTCTATGTGTGTGTGTGTGTCTATGTGTGTGTGTGTGTGTCTGTGTGTGTGTGTGTCTATGTGTGTGTGTGTGTCTATGTGTCTGTGAGTGTCTATGTGTGTGAGTGTGTCTATGTGTGTGTGAGTGTCTATGTGTGTGTGTGTGTCTATGTGTGTGAGTGTCTATGTGTGTGTGTGTGTCTATGTGTGTGTGAGCGTCTATGTGTCTGTGAGTGTCTATGTCTGTGTGAGTGTCTATGTGTGTGTGTGTGTCTATGTGTCTGTGAGTGTCTAAGTGTGTGTTTGTCTATATGTGTGTGAGTGTCTATGTGTGTGTGTGAGTGTCTATGTGTGTGTGTGTCTATGTGTGTGTGTGTGTGTCTATGTGTGTGTATGTGTCTATGTGTGTGTGTGTCTATGTGTGTATGAGTGTCTATGTGTGTGTGAGTGTCTATGTGTGTGTGTGTCTATGTGTCTGTGAGTGTCTATGTGTGTGTGTGACTATGTGTGTGTGTGTGTCTATGTGTGTGTGTGTGTCTATGTGTGTGTGAGTGTCTATGTGTGCGTGTGTATCTATGTGTGTGTGTGTGTCTATGTGTGTGTGAGTGTCTATGTGTGTGTGTGTCTATGTGTGTGTGAGTGTCTATGTGTGTGTGTGTCTATGTGTGTGTGAGTGTCTGTGTCTGTGTCTATGTGTGTGTGTGTGTATCTATGTGTGTGTGTGTGTCTATGTGTGTGTGAGTGTCTATGTGTGTGTGTGAGTGTCTATGTGTCTGTGAGTGTCTATGTGTGTGTGAGTGTCTATGTGTGTGTGTGTGTCTATGTGTCTGTGAGTGTCTATGTGTGTGTGTGTGTCTATGTGTGTGTGAGTGTCTATGTGTGTGTGAGTGTCTATGTGTGTGTGTGTGTCTATGTGTCTGTGAGTGTCTATGTGTGTGTGAGTGTCTATGTGTGTGTGTGTCTATGTGTCTGTGAGTGTCTATGTGTGTGTGAGTGTCTGTGTGTGTGTGTGTCTATGTGTGTGTGAGTGTCTATGTGTGTGTGAGTGTCTATGTGTGTGTGAGTGTCTATGTGTGTGTGTGTCTATGTGTCTGTGAGTGTCTATGTGTGTGTGAGTGTCTATGTGTGTGTGTGTGTGTCTATGTGTGTGTGAGTGTCTATGTGTGTGTGTGTTGGATTAAAGGCAGCTGGTCTGAAAGCTTTGATGTAAACATGGTAAACATGGGGGAAGTTTAGAATGTAAGGTGTAAAAGGACATTTGCAATTTGAAATAAACCAGACTAGATTGTTTTCAAAGGAGGGGTGAAATGCCAGGTGAAGTTTAGAAACAGTGTGTTTATTTTTCCCAAAGATTACTGGTAAAATTTAGACCTATGAGAGATTTTTATTGTCAGAGAGATAAAGTCCAAAGGCATAGTGAAACAATGGGGATTTGCATTCAAAGGGGAAAATATGTATAAAGGAGCGAGGGCTGTGTGTAAGGGAAGGCATTTTTAAGATCTAACAAGTGTGAAAAGCTTTCAGCATCAATGCCCCAAGCTGCTGTTTTCAAAGACCTGAAGTTAAGAAAGCTCACTGTGAATTGGTCTGGTTCAGGGTATTGTGTGTGTCACCCTGCCTGGGTCTTTTAAAATCTGTGCGTCCTACTGTTGCCGTAACGAAAGTGTAACTGAGAGTTAGATTAACTAGGAGATTTAGAAGCTATCATAGTAATAATTTGTAGATCTATGTATGTATTTAAAATCATTTCTCTTATTAATAAAGGTTTAATATAGTTTTATGGAACGCTATAAGACCTGGTGGTCTTATTACATACCAGAAATGTTGGGGAACACAGGGTTTAGAGAGAGGGAGGAACTGAAAGAAATCAGTATTAGTAGGGAAATGGTGTTGGGGAAATTGATGGGATTGAAGGCCGATAAATCCCCAGCGCCTGATAATCTACATCCCAGAGTACTTAAGGAAGTGGCCCTAGAAATAATGGATGCATTTGGTGGTCATCTTCCGAGATTCTATAGACTCTGGAACAGTTCCTACAGATTGGAGGGTAGCTAATGTAACCCCACTATTTAAAAAGGGAGGCAGAGAGAAAACAGAGAATTATAGACCAGTCAGCCTGACGTCGGTAATGGGGAAAATTCTAGAGACCATTATAAAAGATTTAATAGCTGAGCACGTGGAAAACAGTGGCAGAATCGGACAGAGTCAGCATGGATTTATGAAAGGGAAATCATGCTTGACAAATCTACTGAAATTTTTCGAGGATGTAACTAGTAGAGTTGATGAAGGGGAGCCAGTGGATGTGGTTTATTTGGACTTTCAGAAGGCTTTTGACAAAGTCCCACATAAGAGATTGGTGTGTAAAATTAAAGTGCATGGGATTGGGGGTAGTGTATTGAAATGGATAGAAAACTGGTTGGCAGACAGGAAACAGAGAGTAGGAATAAACGGGTCTTTTTCCGAATGGCAGGCAGTGACTAGTGGGGTACTGCAGGGATCGGTGCTGGGACCCCAGTTATTCACAATATATATTAATGATTTAGATGAGGGAACTAAATGTAACATCTCCAAATATGCAGATGACACAAAGCTGGGTGGGAGGGTGAGCTGTGAGGAGGATGCAGAGATGCTTCAGTGTGATTTGGACAAGCTGAGTGAGTGGGCAAATGCATGGCAGATGCAGTATTATGTGGATAAATGTGAGGTTATCCACTTTGGTAGCAAAAACAGGAAGGCAGATTATTATCTGAATAGCTATAAATTGAGAGAGGGGAATGTGCAGCAAGACCTGGGTGTCCTTGTACACCAGTCGCTGAAGGTAAGCATGCAGGTACAGCAGGCAGTAAAGAAGGCATTGATGAAGCAGCTGAAGATGGTTGGGCCGAGGACACAACCTGAGGAACTCTTGCATTGATGTCCTGGAGCTGAGATGGTTGACCTTCAACAACCACAACCATCTTCCTTTGTGCTAGGTACAACCCCAACCAGTGGAGAGTTTCCCCCTTGATTCCCATTGACTCTAGTTTTGCTAGGGCTCCTTGATGCCACACTCAGTCAAATGCAGCCTTAATGTCAAGGGCAGTCACTCTCACCTCACTTCAGGAGTTCAGCTCTTTTGTCCATGTTTGAACCAAGGCTGTAATGAGGTCAGGAGCTGAGTGGCCCTGGCAGAACCCAAACTGAGTGTCAGTGAGCAGGTTTTTGCTAAGCAAGTGCCGCTTGATAGCACTGTTGATGACCCCTTCCATTACTTTACCGATAATGGAGAGTAGACTGGTGGGGCGGGAATTGGTCAGGTTGGATTTGTCCTGCTTTTTGTGTACAGGACATACCTGGGCAATTTCCCACATAGCCGGGTAGATGCCAGTGTTGTAGCTGGACTGGAACAACTTGCCTATTGGTGCGGCAACTTCTGGAGCACGTGTTCAGTACTATTGCCGGAATATTGTCCGGGCCCATAGCCTTTGCAGTATCTGGTCCAGCATCGAGGCACTAATCGCTCAAAACCAGCTCAAATCATTCCCAAAGAGGTCAAACATCCCTGCCAACTCAGGGAGACCCTGCCTTGTGACCAAACAAAATGGAGAAGGCTCATTCGGGAAGGCAGTGAACACAAGAGAGACTTTGTGAACAATGCGCAGAGATGAAGTTGAGGTGTCAGGGGGAGCGCAGAAACTTCCAAACAACCCATCTACCCAACCATTCAAACCCCACCTGCCCGGCATGTGGCAGAGTCTGCACATCATGCATCAGACTTATCAGCCATTTCAGAACACATCAAACCGGAGTTGGAAGCAAGTCATCCTCGATTCTGAGAGACTGTCGAAGAAGGGATATCCATATAATATCTGAAGAAAGGTGCTTGACCTGAAACAGTAACTCCATTTCACTCTCTACAGATGCTGCCACATCTACTGAATATTTCCAACATTTTTTGCTTTTATTTCAGATTTCCAGCATCTTTAGTATTTTGCTTTTGTAAATCTATATCATTTTGTCTCTCTCTCTCCCCCTCTGCCTCTCTCTTTCTCTCTGCCCCCTCTCACTGCCTCTCTCTCTCTCTCTCTCTGTTTCTCTCTCCCTCTCTGCCTCTCTCTCTGTCTGTCTCTCTCTTTGTCTGTCTCCCTCTCTGCCTCTCTCTCTCTCTATCTGTCTCTCTCTCTGTCTGTCTCTCTCTTTGTCTGTCTGTCTCTCTCTCTGTCTGTCTCTCTCTTTGTCTGTCTGTCTCTCTCTCTGCCTCTCTCTCTCTCTGTCTGTCTGTCTGTCTCTCTCTGCGTCTCTCTCTCTCTCTGTCTCTCTCTCTCTCACTCACACATTGGTTCTGAATATTTTCTGCTGTGATGTAATCTCTCCAAGTGAAGGTACTAATCCAGGCCAGATCTGGTTACAGTTACTCTCCACCCCTTTCCCATCGAAGATCACTTCTCCAGTTTGGGGTGGGTATGTTATGTTGCTATGGATTAACTCCTGACATTGGTGACTTGGAATCCCTGAGTACGTTGGGCTATCCCTGTCACCCAGTGTCACCCAGTGTCACCCAGTGCCACCCAGTGTAACTCAGGGGAGAGAGCTATTCCCAAGCAAACTTATATAACATTTATAACCCAGTATTTACAGCACTGAAACAGGACATTCAAGCCAGCCAGGGAGGAGGGGGGTTGGCGCCCGGGTTGAGGAGTATGTAGCAGAAAATATGACTCTGGAAAGGGAAACTAAATCTAAGCAGGACTGAGCTCTACACTGACCCCGGGAGCTGTTGGCTGCAATGCCATGCAGATGAGAACAGCTCTTTAAATATATTACAAAATAAAATTCCACAGATGCTGCAAAGCTGAAACACAACAGAAAATGCTGCAAAGCTCAGCAGGTCTGGCTGCTTCTGTGCAGAAAGAAAGAGAGTGAATATTTCAGGCTGATGACCTTTCATCAGAACTGGAGAAAGTTAGTGATGTAACAGTTTTAAACAGGAACAGAGAGGGGAAAAGTGGGGAGGAGAGAAAAGACCAAAAGGGTTAGGATGGAAGGCTGGAGAGATTAAATGGCAAAAAAGGTGATGGTGGAAGATAAAGGAGAAGGTAATGGAACAAATAAAGAAACAGAAGATGGGTCTAGAGGAGGTGGAAATGGCAATAGCAGAATCATCACCAACATCTGTATTCCCAAAAAAGTGGGGGCAGAGATTATGTTCTGAAATCATTGAACTGGATATTGAGTGCAGAAGACTGAGAGAGACAGATAAAACTAGAATAGAGAATAGTGAGTTAATAGGTAAAGTTGGGGTAAGGGAGAAAGTAACAGAATCTATATCAAGGTTACTGTGCATGTATGTGAATGTACGGAGTACAGTAAATAAGATTGGGGAGTTACAGGCACAGATTGCCATGTGGAAATATGATGATGTGCTGATAACAGAGACCTGGCTCAAGGAAGGGCAGAACTGGGTGTTAAATATTCCCGGGTACAAGGAAGAGATAGGATAGGAAGGAAATGAGGAGGGATGGCGGTATTGGTTAAGGAGAGCATTGCAGTGCTGGAGAAAGAGGGTGTCCCAGAGGGTTCAAGGACAGAATCAATTTGGCTCAAGCTAAGGAACAAAAAGGCTGCAATTACATTGCTCGGTGTTGTCTATAGACCCCCAACTAGTGAGAGGGACGTAGAAGAACAAATCTACAGGGAAATTACAGAGAGATGCAGGCATTATAGAGCAGTTATAATGGGGGACTTTAACTACCCGAATGTAGACTGGGACAGTGGTAGTGTAAAGGGTGGAGAGAGGCAAAAGTTCCTAGATTGTGTTCAGGAGAATTTTCTACAGCAGTATGTATCCAATCCAACAAGAAAAGACACACTGTTGGATCTGGTTCATGGAAATGAGGTGGGCCAAGTAGATCGAGTGTCAGTGGGGGAACATTTAGGAGACAGTGATCATCGTATTGTATGTTTTAGGATGATGATAGAAAAGGACGATAGGCAATCCAGAGTAAGAATAATTAACTAGACGAGAGCCGACTTCAATGGGGCAAGAACGGAGCTGGGCCAGACAGACTGGAATGAAAGATTGGCGGGAAAAAATGTAGCTTAACAATGTCTATCTTCAAAAAAGAATTGGTTTGGATACAGTCAAGGTATATTCCATCGAAAGGGCAAACAAATCCAGAGCTCCCTGGATGAAAAAGGATATAGAAATTAAGATAAAGAAGAAAGTGCGCTTATGACAGGTGTCAGGTAGAAAATACAACTGAGAACCAAGAGGAATACAGAAGGTTCAGAGGGGAGGTGAAAAAGCATATTAGAGAAGTGAAGAGGGATTGTGAGAAAAGACTGGCAGCCAACATAAAGGGGTGTCCCAAAGTCTTCTATAGACATATAAATAATAAAATGGTGGTAAAAGGGGGAGTGGGGCTGATTAGGGACCAAAAAGAGAATTTACAAATGGATGAAGGGGCCATGGCTGACGTATTAAATGAATACTTTGCATCCGTCTTTACCAAGGAGGTAGATGCTACCTAGGCCATGGTGACAGATGAGGAAACTCTGTCACTAGAAGGGTTCAACATTGATAAGGAGGAAGTGTTGAATAGACTGTCAGTACTTAAAGTTGACAAGGCACCGGGACTGGATGAGATGCATCCAAGGATATTGAAGGAAGTGAGAGTAGAAATTGCAGGGGCACTGGCCATAATCTTTCAGTCTTCCCTAGACTCAGGGGTGGTGCCAGAGGACTGGAGAATTGCAAACATTACGCTCTTGTTCAAAAAAGGTTGTAAGGATAAGCCCAGCAATTACAGACCAGTCGGTTTAACTTCAGTGGTGGGCAAGATGCTAGAAACAATTATTCGGGATAGAATTAGTAGTCACATGGAAAACTATGGATTGATAAGGAAGAGCCAGCATGGATTTCTAAAGGGGAAATTGTGTTTAACTAACTTGCTGGAGTTTTTTGAAGAGGTAACAGAAAAGGTCGATGAGGGTAATGCTGTTGATGTGCTGTACATGGACTTTCAAAAGGCATTTGACACAGTGCCACACAACAGACTTGTGAGAAAAGTTATTGCTCATGGAATAAAAGGGACAGTAGCAACGTGGGTACAAAATTGGCTGAAAAATAGGAAGCAGAGAGTAATGGTCACTGGATATTTTTCGGGCTGGAGGAAGGTTTGTATTGGAGTTCCCCAGGGTCGGTATTGGGACCCTTGCTTTTCCTGATATATATTAATGATCTAGATCTTGGTGTGCAGGGGACAGTTTCAAAGTTTGCAGATGATACGAGGTTTGGGAGTGTTGTGAAATGTGAGGAGGATGGTATGGAACTTCAAGAGGACACAGACAAGTTGGTGGAGTGGGCAGATAGGTGGCAGATGAAGTTCAATGTGGAGAAGTGTGAGGTGATGCATTTTGGTAGGAAGAACATGTACAGACAATATAAAATAAGGGGGGAAATTTTGAAGGGGGTGCAGGAGCAGAAAGACCTGGGTGTATATGTGCATAGATCATTGAAGGTGGCAGGACAGGTGGAGAGAGCAGTTAATAAAGCATATAGTATCCTGGGCTTTATTAATAGGGGCATAGAGTACAAGAGCAGGGAAGTAATGCTGAATTTATATAAGACACTCATTAGACCTCAGCTGGAATATTATGTACAGTTCTGGGCGCCACATTATAGGAAGGATGTGAACACATTGGAGAGAGTGCAGAAGAGGTTTACAAGAATGGTTCCAGGGATGAGAAACTTCAGCTATGAGGATAGATTGGAGAGGTTGGGACTGTTCTCCTTGGAAAGAAGGCTGAGAGGAGATTTGATAAAGATGTTCAAAATCATGAGGGGGTTGGACAAGCTGTTCCCGCTCATAAAAGGATCAAGAACGAGAGGGCGCAGATTTAATTAAGTGATTTGCCAAAGAAGCAAATGTGACTTGAGAAAAAACGTTTTCAGAACCAGTTTTTCAGGTTTGGAATGCACAGCCTGGAAGTGTGATGGAGGCAGGTTCAATCAAGGCATTCAAGAGGGTATTAGATGATTATTTAAATAGAAACAATGTGCAGGGGTACGGGGTAAAGGCAGGGCAGTAGCAATAGGTCATAATGGTCATTTGGAGAGCCGGAACAGATGCGATGGGCCGAATGGCCTCCTGTGTTGTTAAAATTCTGAGATTCTGTGAAGACTGAAAATGCCAAATTAAAAGATGAGGTGCTATTCCTGAAGTTTCTGTTCAGCTTCATTGGAACACTGCAGGAGGTGAAGGACAGAGAGGTCAGAGCGGGAGTGTAGTGGACAAGTAACCAGAAGCTCTGATTAAGACAAGCAGACAGAACGATAACATTCTGCAAATCTGTCACTCAGTCTGTGCTTGGTCTCCCCACTCTAGGGCAGACTGTATTGTGAATAGAGAATACAGTAGATTCAATTGAAAAAAGTACAAGTAAATTGCCTTTTTCACCTAGAAGAAGTATTTGAGATCATGAACAGGGAGAAGGTAGAAGGACAAGTGTTACATCTCCTGTGTTTTGTCAATGTTTTTATGGCCTTACTAATCCGTGACATTGCTTTCAATGATTTGAACCTCTGAACCCCTGACCCCTAACCCGATTCCTCTGTTCCTCTAACCCATTTAGACTTTCATTTTCCGTGGAGAATATGGCTTCTTTCTTCTTAACTAACTATATATTACCACCTCACACTTATCTAATTTGAAATTAATTTGTCAATTATATGCCCATTCTGCAAGTTTATTAATGACTTCCTGTATTTTGTCACACTCCCTCTCAACTACACCCTCCAATTTGAGGTTGTCTGCAAATGCTGAAATTGCCCACATTGTTTATATAAATGGTCAGTAATAATGGTCCCATTCCTCATGGAACACCACTAATCTTTATACCGATCTGAACACATTTAAACCCTACTATCTGGTTTTTGATTTGTAAATATGTCTCTTATGTAGGTCTCCCTCCCTCTCTGTCTGTCTGTCTCTCCCTCTCGCCCTTCCTGTCTCTCTCTCTCTCTCTCTCTCTGGGTCTCTCTCTCTCTCTGCGTCTCTCTCTCTCTCTCTGCCTCTCTCTCTCTGCGTCTTTCTCTCTCTCTGTCTCTCTCTCTAGGTCTCTCTCTCTCTCTCTGCCTCTCTCTCTCTCTGCGTCTCTCTCACTCTGCCTCTCTCTCTCTCTGGGTCTCTCTCTCTCTCTCTGCCTCTCTCTCTCTCTGCGTCTCTCTCACTCTGCCTCTCTCTCTCTCTGCGTCTCTCTCTCTCTCTGTCTCTCTCTCTCACACACACATTGGTTCTGAATATTTTCTGCTGTGATGTAATCTCTCCAAGTGAAGGTACTAATCCAGGCCAGATCTGGTTACAGTTACTCTCCACCCCTTTCCCATCGAAGATCACTTCTCCAGTTTGGGGTGGGTATGTTATGTTGCTATGGATTAACTCCTGACATTGGTGACTTGGAATCCCTGAGTACGTTGGGCTATCCCTGTCACCCAGTGTCACCCAGTGTCACCCAGTGTAACTAAGGGGAGAGAGCTATTCCCAAACAAACTTATATAACATTTATAACCCAGTATTTACAACATTGAAACACAAATTCTCCCCTCCCAGCAGGTAGAAGGGGCCAAGTGGTGGACAGGGATGGCTGAGGAGTATTGTAGTGGAAGGTATGAATCTGGAAAGGAGAAAAAAAAAATTAATATTTAAAAATAAAAAGTTTAACAATTGTTATATACTTTGTGCAAAAGACAAATCCAAACAGGACTGAGCTCCATACTGACCCCTGGTGTCCAAAAGATAAATTGACCACTTTGAACTGTGAACTGTGAACAGGTAAACCGACAGACACACAGGGGGAGGTGTTCAAAGAAGTATTTGGTACAATACAAGACCATAACTTACCTCCAAATGGAAACGGCAGAGTCAGCAAAGTAATCGACTAGAAGAAGAGATTTATAGAAAAACAAGGAAAAGGAGAAATCCTGCGCGCTGGGAGAGCTCCAGTTAAACAACAGGGACATGTGAAGAAAGTAATAAAAGGAGCAAAAAGAGCTGGTTAAAAACTTGTCAGTGATATCAGTACTAACTTAAAGGATTTTATAAATATGTTAAAGGAAAGAAACGGGAATGTTTGCCATCAAAGAGAGATGCAGGCAATGTCCTTTAAGGAAGGAACTCTGCCATCCTTACCTGGTCTGGTCTTCAAGTAACTCCAGACTCACAGCAATGTGGTTGACTCTTAAATGCCCTCTGCAATGCTCTAGCAAGCTCCTCAGTTGTAGCAAGCCCGCTACAAAGACTAAAAGGAACAAAACTAGACGGACCACCCGGCATCGACCTAGGCACCGGAAACAATAACGGCAAACTCAGCCCTGTGGACCCTGCTAAGTCCTCCTAACTAATAACTGGAGGCTTGTGCCAAAATTGGGAGAGCTGTCTCACAGACTAGTCACTAGACAAAGTCATACTCACGGAATCATACCTTACAAATAATGTCCCAGACTCCACCATCACCATCCCTGTCCCACCGGCAGGACAGACCCAGCAGAGGTGGCGGCCCAGTGGTACACAGTCAGGAGGCAGTTACCCTGGGAGTCCTCAACATTGACTCTGGCCCCCATGAAGTCCCAGGACATCAGGTCAAACATGGGCAAGGAAACCTCCTGCTGATTACCATGTACCGCCCTCCCTCAGCTGATAAATCAGTGCTCCTCCATGTTGAACATCACTTGGAGGAAGCACTGAGGGTGGCAAGGGCACAGAATGTACTCTGGGTGGGGGCTTCAATGTCCATCACCAAGAGTGGCTCGGTAGCACCACTACTGACCGAGCTGGCCAAGTCCTAAAGGACATAGCTGCTAGACTGGGTCTGCAGCAGGTGGTGAGGGAAACAACAAGAAGGAAAAACATACTTGACCTCATCCTCACCAACCTGCCTGCCGTAGATGCATCTGTCCATGACAGTATCGGTAGGAGTGACCACCGCACAGTCATTGTGGAAACAAAGTCCCATCTTCACATTGAGGATACCCTCCATCGTGTTGTGTGGCACTATCACTGTGCTAAATGGGATAGATTTGGAACAGGTCTAGCAACTCAAGACTGGGCATCCATGAGGCGCTGTGGGCCATCAGCGGCAGCAGAATTGTACTCAAACACAATCTGTAACCTCATGGCCCAGCATATCCCCCACCCTACCATTACCATCAAGCCAGGGGATCAACCCTGGTTCAATGAAGAGTGCAGGAGGGCATGCCAGGAGCAGCACCAGGCATACCTAAAAATGAGGTGTCAACCTGGTGAAGCTATAACATGGGACTACTTGTGTGCCAAACAGCATAAGCAGCAAGTGATAGACAGAGCTAAGCGATCCCACAACCAACGGATCAGATCTAAGCTCTGCAGTCCTGTCACATCCAGTCGTGAATGGTGGTGAACAATTAAACAACTCACTGGAGGAGGAGGCTCCACAAATATCCCCATTCTCAGTGATGGAGGAGCCCAACACATCAGTGCAAAAGATAAGGCTGAAGCATTCGCAACAATCTTCAGCCAGAAGTGCCGAGTGGATGATCCACCTCGGCCTCCTACAGAGGTCCCCAGCACCACAGGTGCCAGTCTTCAGCCAATTTAATTCACTCCACGTGATATCAAGAAATGGCTGAAGGCTCTGGATACTGCAAAGGCTATGGGCCCTGACAATATTCCAGCAATAGTACTGAAGACCTGTGCTCCAGAACTTGCCGCGCCCCTAGCCAAGCTGTTCCATTACAGCAACAACACTGACATCTACCCGACTATGTGGAAAATTGCCCAGGAATGTCCTGTACACAAAAAGCAGGACAGATCCAACCCGACCAATTACCGCCCCATCAGTCTATTCTCCAACATCAGTAAAGTGATGGAAGGGGTCATCAACAGTGCTATCAAGCGGCACTTGCTTAGCAATAACCTGCTCACTGACACCCAGTTTGGGTTCCGCCAGGGTCACTCAGCTCCTGACCTCATTACAGCCTTGGTTCAAACTTGGACAAAAGAGCTGAACTCCTGAGGTGAGGTGAGAGTGACTGTCCTTGACATCAAGGCAGCATTTGACCAAGGGGGGCATCAAGGAACCCTAGCAAAACTGGAGTTAATGGAAATCTGAGGAAAATTCGCCACTGGTTGGAGTCATTCCTAGCACAAAGGAAGATGGTTGTGGTTGTTGGAGGTCAGTCATCTCAGATCCAGGACATCACTGCAGGAGTTCCTCAGGGTAGTGTCCTCGGCCCAACCATCTGCAGCTGCTTCATCAATGACCTTCCTTCCATCATAAGGTCAGAAGTGGGGATGTTCGCTGATGATTGCACAATGTTCAGCACCATTCGCAACTCCTCAGATACTGAAGCAGCCCATGTCCAAATGCAGCAAGACCTGGACAATATCCAGGCTTGGACTGACAAGTGGCAAGTAACATTCATGCCACACAAGTGTCAGGCGATGACCATATCCAACAAGACAGTATCTAACCATTGCCCCTTGAGGTTCAATGGCATTACCATCACTGAATCCCCCTCTATCAACATCGTGGGGGTTACCATTGACCGGAAAGCGAACTGGACTAGCCATATAAATACTGTGGCTACAAGAGCAGGTCATAGGTTAGGAATCCTGCAGTGAGTAACTCATCTCCTGACTCCCCAAAGCCTGTCCACCATCTACAAGGCACAGGTCAGGAGTGTGATGGCGTATTCTCCACTTGCCAGGATGAGTGCAGCTCCCACAACACTCAAGAAGCTTGACACCATCCAGGACATAGCAGCCCGCTTGATTGGCACCACATCCACAAATATTCACTCCCTCCACCACCGATGCACAGTAGCAGCAGTGTGTACCATCTACAAGATGCACTGCAGGAATTCACCAAGGCCCCTTAGACAGCACCTTCCAAACCCACAGCCACTGCCATCTAGAAGGACAAGGGCAGCAGGTAGATGGGAACACCACCACCTGGAAGATCCCCTCCAAGCCACTCACCATCCTGATTTGGAAATATATCGCCGTTCCCTTCACTGTCGCTGGGTCAAAATCCTGGAACTCCCTCCCTAACAGCACTGTGGGTGTACCTACACCACTGGGACTGCAGCGGTTCAAGAAGGCAGCTCACCACCACCTTCTCAAGGGCAATTAGGGATGGGCAATAAATGCTGGCCCAACCAGCGAAGCCCACATCCCGTGAATGAATTTTTAAAAAACTTATTACACGATAATATAGAAACATAATAACCTAAGGCTCATGTTATTGGGGGTGATATATTAGCATGGATAGAGGATTGTCTAAATAACAGGAAACAGCCAGGATAAATGGGTGATTTTCAGGATGCCAAACTGTACCGAGTGCGTGCTGCAGGGATCAGTGCTGGGGCCTCCAATATTCACAATCTACATTAATGACTTGGATGAAGGCACAGGCTGTATTGCAGCCAAATTTACTGCTGATACAAAGATAGGAAAGCAAGTTGTGAGGAGGATACAAAAAATGTGCAAAGCGATATAGGCAGGTGAAGTGAGTGGTCAAAAACTTGGCAGATGGTGAATAATATAGGAAAATGTGAGGTTGCCCACTTTGGTAGGAAGAATGAAAAAGCAGAATATAATTTAAATGGAGAGATTACAAAATGCTGCAATAAAGAGGGACTTTCAGATGAGAGGGTCAGCTCAGGTTTTGGCTCTGTTTCTCTCTGAAATGCTGCCTGGCCTGCTGAGTGTTTCCATCATTTTCTCTCTCTCTTTGACAAGCTTTTGGTCATCTGTCCTCATGTGGCTTAGTCTCCAATTTTGTTTGATAACTCGATGACTCGATGACTCTGCTGTGAAGCACTTTGGGACATTTGACTGTGTTAATGGTACACTATAAATGCCATGTGTTGCTCTGGTCATGTCCTCTGTCTTTGCAAGATTTTGTTTTGGTTCCTAATCAGCCCCACTATTCATTAACTATCCTTTTACTCTTTATATGTCCATAAAAGAATTTTGTCTTCCTTTTTTATGTCACTTGCAAAGTTTTACACATACCCTCTCTTTGTCTTTCCTGTATGCTTTTAACCATTTCCCCCAACTCTCTATGGTTTGACAATCTTTTTCCTCAAGAGTCAATGCAGCATATGAGCAGGAGGGAGGGAGAGTGTGGCCACAGGTATGGAGATTGTGTCTTGTGAGGTTAGAGAGTGCTGGATGAATAGGGGCTGTAGTCACACACACTGATGTTCTAGGGAAGGAATCAGGTCTTTCTGTGTGGCTGTTTCGGCTCTGGGTGTTTGTGCCTTGCTTGTGTGCAAGAAGAGATAGGGTTGCCTGCTAGGCAACTAAAATGAGCAGGAGGATTGGTAGCTCAGGATGTGTGGATGGGCCATTCTGGGACAGGGAAAGGAGCTGTGAGTCCACAGCGTCAGGCAATGACACGCTGCTGTTTACACAGCCTCTCACACACAGCTGGTCTCTAAAAATAGGCAGCGCTAAAAATAGTTTCCTGCCGTCATCACTGTGCTCTCCAACCCTTCCTCCCATAGGACAATGTCCTGTTCACACCACAGACTACAGCCCATTTAGGCCAGTGCACACAATCCAATTCGCTCATCCATTATACTGGGATATTAACCCCCAGTCTATTCATAATACAGGCACATTAACCTGTCTTTCCATTATACAGGAATATTAACCCCCAGTCTATTCATTCTACATGGATAGTAACCCCCAATCTATCCATTATATAGGAATATTAACATCAGTCCATCCATTCTACATAGATATTAACTGCCAGTCTATCCATTATACAAGGATATTAGCCCCCATTCTCTCTGTTACACAGGGATATTAACCCCCAGTCTATTCACTATACAGGGATATTAACCCCAGTCTACTCATTCTACAGAGACAGTAACCCCCAGTTTATCCATTATACAGGGATATTAGCCCCAGTCTATCCATTATACAGAGATATTCACCCCAGTCTATTCACTATACAGGGATATTAACCCCCAGTCTACCCATTATGCAGGGATATTAACCCCAGTCTACTCATTCTACAGAGACAGTAACCCCCAGTTTATCCATTATACAGGGATATTAGCCCCAGTCTATCCATTATACAGAGATATTCACCCCAGTCTATTCACTATACAGGGATATTAACCCCCAGTCTACCCATTATACAGGGATATTAACCCCAGTCTATCCATTATACAGAGATATTCACCCCAGTCTATTCACTATACAGGGATATTAACCCCCAGTCTACCCATTATGCAGGGATATTAACCCCAGTCTATCCATTATACAGAGATATTCACCCCAGTCTATTCACTATACAGGGATATTAACCCCCAGTCTACCCATTATACAGGGATATTAACCCCAAGTCTACCCATTATACAGGGATATTAACCCACAGTCTATCCATTATGCAGAGATATTAACCCACAGTCTATCCATTATAAAAGGACATTAACCCCAGCCAACCAATATACAGGAATATTACCCCCCAGTCTATCCATTATACAGAGATATTAACCCACAGTCCATCCATTATGCAGAGATATTAATCCCAGTCTATCCATATACAGAGATATTACCCCCCAGTCTATCCATTATACGGGGATATTGACCCACAGTCTATCCATTATGCAGAGATATTAATCCCAATCTATCCATTATACAGGGACATTAACCACCAGTCTATCTCTGATCTATTATAAAGGAATATTAACCCGCATTCTATTTACCCCCAGAACATTACCACTTGCACTTCCTTTATTCATATTGGTAACTTCCTCAGATTCTGTCCCTCTCCCTCCTTCAACACTCCCATCAACACACAAATTCCAATCCTTCATGCCCCTATCCTTGTAAACAACCAGCCCCTCTCCAGCCTCCCTTTCCTCACAAAGTCTTTGAACTTGTCACCTCCAAAATCCTCAGTCATCGTTCCTGGAAGTCCAAGCTTTTATCCTTCCAATCAGGTTTCCTCTCCGGTCACAGTACCAAAACTGCTTTTGTCAACGTCACAAATTACATCCTATGTGAAGGTGACAAAGCACAGCAGCCCCTCCCCGTCCCTCTCGGCCTGCCTACAGCAGCCACACCATCCCCCTCCCCACTCTCATCCAGCCAGGTGGGACTGCAGCAGCCTGGTTCCATTCTTATCTAATGTCAGCCAGAGAATCACCTGCAATGGCTTCTCTTCCTGCTCCCACACTGTTACCTCTGCTGTCCCCTAAGGAGCAATCCCTGACCCCGTTCTATTTCTTATCTGCACACCGACCCTCACTGCCATCATCCAAAGACACAACTTTAGTTTTCACATGTACCCTGACAACACCCAGCTCTCCCTCACCAGCACCTCTCTTGACTCCTCCAGTCTCTACATTACCAGGCTGCCTATCGACATCCTGTACTGGGTGAGCAGACGTTTCCTCCAATTAAATATTGGGAAGAATTAAGCCATGACCTTTGATCTCTGCAAAAAAATACTGTTCCCTAGCTCCCAGCTCCATCCCTCCATCCCTCCATCCCTCCATCCCTCCATCCCTCCATTCCTCCATCCCTCTCCATCCCTCCATCCCTCCATCCCTCCATCCCTCCATCCCTCTCCATCCCTCCATCCCTCCATCCCTCCATCCCTCTCCATCCCTCCATCCCTCCATCCCTCTCCATCCCTCCATCCCTCCATCCCTCCATCCCTCTCCATCCCTCCATCCCTCCATCCCTCTCCATCCCTCTCCATCCCTCTCCATCCCTCCATCCCTCCATCCCTCTCCATCCCTCTCCATCCCTCTCCATCCCTCCATCCCTCTCCATCCCTCCATCCCTCCATCCCTCCATCCCTCCATCCCTCTCCATCCCTCCATCCCTCCATCCCTCTCCATCCCTCCATCCCTCCATCCCTCTCCATCCCTCCATCCCTCCATCCCTCCATCCCTCTCCATCCCTCCATCCCTCCATCCCTCCATCCCTCCATCCCTCTCCATCCCTCCATCCCTCCATCCCTCCATCCCTCTCCATCCCTCCATCCCTCTCCATCCCTCCATCCCTCCATCCCTCCATCCCTCCATCCCTCTCCATCCCTCCATCCCTCTCCATCCCTCTCCATCCCTCCATCCCTCTCCATCCCTCCATCCCTCCATCCCTCTCCATCCCTCCATCCCTCCATCCCTCTCCATCCCTCCATCCCTCCATCCCTCTCCATCCCTCCATCCCTCCATCCCTCTCCATCCCTCCATCCCTCCATCCCTCCATCCCTCTCCATGGCAAGTGTCTGTAACTCAGTGTTATATCTGACCACAAGATGAGCTTCCGACCATTATTAAGACCTATTTCTATCTTTGTAACACACCCGATTGTGCCCCTCCTCAGCACATCTGCTATTGAAATCTCATTGGTGCCATTGTTCCTTCTTGAGGAGACTATTCCAACACACAGTATCCAGAATAGTTACGGTGGAGAAGGAGGCTATTCGAGCCGTAGTGTCCGTGCTGGCTGTCTGAATGAGCAATTCATCTATTGTCACTCCACTGCCTTCTCGCATAACCCTGCACATTCTTCCTTTTCAGATAATAATCCAATTCCCTCTGAAATGCTGATTGACCCTATCTCCCTCACACTCTCAGGCAGACCATTCCGGACCCTAACCACTCGCTGCATGAAAAAAGTTTTCTCATTTCACTATTGCTTCTTTTACCAATTGCCATAAATCTGTGCCCTCTCATTCTTGATCCTATCACATTTGGATGGCAAATGTTTCTTCTGATCGGCTCTGTCCAGACCCCTCAAGGTTTTGAACATCTCTATCAAATCTAACCACAATACTGGCCAGCCTCTCACACTCTACTCTCTATAAACTTCAGGTCATCAAAAACTCAGCTGCAGATTTTTGGGAGATGAGGCTGTTTGGGAAGCCAGAGGCTCCCTCCTGGGTTTGGAGAAGATCGTGATAAACCTCTAGGAACGAGAATGTGCCAGGTCCCAGTGACAGACTAGGACAGACTGGGACAGGCTAGGACAGACTGGGACAGACTAGGACAGACTAGGACAGACTGGGACAGACTGGGACAGACTGGGACAGACTAGGACAGACTGGGACAGACTGGGACAGACTGGGACAGACTAGGACAGACTGGGACAGACTGGGACAGACTAGGACAGACTGGGACAGACTGGGACAGACTAGTACAGACTGGGGCAGACTGCGACAGACTGGGACAGACTGGGACAGACTGGGACAGACTAGGACAGACTGGGGCAGACTAGGACAGATTGGGACAGACTGGGACAGACTGGGACAGACTAGGACAGACTGGGACAGACTGGCACCACGACTGTCATTACTATCCTCACGCAACCAGGGGCCAGCACCGTGAGTGTCACTGCTCTCCTCCCACCGCCAGGGGGCAGCACCGTGAGTGTCACTGCTCTCCTCCCACCGCCAGGGGGCAGCACCGTGAGTGTCACTGCTCTCCTCCCACCGCCAGGGGGCAGCACCGGGAGTGCCACTGCTCTCCTCCCACCGCCGGGGGCAGCACCGGGAGTGCCACTGCTCTCCTCCCACCGCCGGGGGCAGCACCAGGAGTGCCACTGCTCATCTCCCACCGCCGGGGGCAGCACCGGGAGTGCCACTGCTCTCCTCCCACCGCCGGGGGCAGCACCGGGAGTGCCACTGCTCTCCTCCCACTGCCAGGGGGCAGCACCGGGAGTGTCACTGCTCTCCTCCCACTGCCAAGGGGCAGAACCGGGAGTGTCATGCTCTCCTCCCACTGCCAACCGGCAGTGCCGGGAGTGTCACTGCTCCCCTCCCACCACCAGGGGGCAGCACCAGGAGTGTCACTGCTCTCTTCCCACAGCCAGGGGCCAGCACTGGGAGTGTCACTGCTCTCCTCCCACCGCCAGGGGGCAGCATCGGAAGTGTCACTGCTCTCTTCCCACCACCAGGGGGCAGCACCGGGAGTGTCACTGCTCTCTGCCCACCGCCAGGCGGCAGCATCGGGAATGTCACTGCTCTCCGCCCATCGCCAGGCGGCAGCATCGGGAATGTCAATGCTCTCCTCCCACCGCCAGGGGGCAGCACCGAGAGTGTCACTGCTCTCCTCCCACCGCCAGGGGGCAGCACCGGGACTGCTCTCCGTTAAAAGCAAAATCCTGCGGATGCTGGAAATCCAAAACAAAAATAAAAATACCTGGAAAAACTCAGCAGGTCTGACAGCATCTGCGGAGAGGAACAGTTAACGTTTCGAGTCCGTATGACTCTTCAACAGAACTAAGTAAAAATAGAAAAGAGGTGAAATATAAGCTGGTTTAAGGGGGGGTGGGACAGGTAGAGCTGGATAGAGGGCCAGTGATAGGTGGAGATAACCAAAAGATGTCACAGACAAAAGGACAAAGAGGTGTTGACGGTGGTGATATTATCTAAGGAATGTGCTAATAGGTAGAAAGCAGGACAAGCAAGGTACAGATAGCCCTAGTGGGGGTGGAGTGGGGGGAAGGGATTGAAAAAGGCGAATAGGTAGAGATAAAACAATGGATGGAAATACATTTAAAAATAATGGAAATAGGTGGGAAAAGAAAACTCTATATAAATTATTGGAAAAAGGGGGAGATCAGAAAGTGGGTGGGGATGGAGGAGAGAGTTCATGATCTAAAATTGTTGAACTCAATATTCAGTCCGGAAGGCTGTAAAGTGCCTAGTCGGAAGATGAGGTGCTGTTCCTCCAGTTTGCGTTGAGCTTCACTGGAACAATGCAGCAGGCCAAGGACGGACATGTGGGCATGAGAGCAGGGTGGACTGTTGAAATGGCAAGTGACAGAGAGGTCTGGGTCATGCTTGCGGACAGACCGAAGGTGTTCTGCAAAGCGGTCACCCAGTCTCTGTTTGGTCTCTCCAATGTAGAGGAAATCGCATTGGGAGCAACAAATGCAGTAGACCAAATTGAGGGAAGTGCAAGTGAAATGCTGCTTCACTTGAAAGGAGTGTTTGGGCCCTTGGACGGTGAGGAGAGGGGAAGTAAAGGGGCAGGTGTTGCACCTTCTGTGGTTGCATGGGAAGGTGCCGTAGGAGGGGATTGAGGTGTAGCGGGTGATGGAGGAGTGGACCAGGGTGTCCCAGAGGGAACGATCCCTGCAAAATGCCGCTGGGCCCATGCGGGCACCCATAGCCACACAGAGGCTCAAACAATCCCCATCCACCACTATTCTCCTCCGTCTGGCTGAACTTGTTCTCTCACTGAACAATTTCTCCTTAAACTCCTCTCACTTCCTCCAAATAAAAGGTGTGGCTATGGGTACCCGCATGGGCCCCAGTTATGCCTGTCTCTTTATGGGGTATGTGGAACATTCCTTGTTCCAGTCCTACTCCGGCCCCCTCCCACAACGCATTCAAAGGATCATCCTCCGCCATTTCCACCAACTCCAGCATGATGCCACCACCAAACACATCTTCCCTTCACCCCCCCTTGCGGCATTCCGCAGGGATCGTTCCCTCTGGGACACCCTGGTCCACTCCTCCATCACCCCCTACACCTCAACCCCCTCCCACGGCACCTTCCCATGCAACCACAGAAGGTGCAACACCTGCCCCTTTACTTCCCCTCTCCTCACCATCCAAGGGCCCAAACACTCCTTTCAAGTGAAGCAGCATTTCACTTGCACTTCCCTCAATTTAGTCTACTGCATTCGTTGCTCCCAATGCGGTTTCCTCTACATTGGAGAGACCAAACGCAGACTGGGTGACCGCTTTGCAGAACACCTTCGGTCTGTCCGCAAGCATTACCCAAACCTCCTTGTCGTTTGCCATTTTAACACTCCACCCTGCTCTCATGCCCACATGTCTGTCCTTGGCCTGCTGCATTGTTCCAGTGAAGCCCAACGCAAACTGGAGGAACAGCACCTCATCTTCCGACTAGGCACTTTACAGCCTTCCGGACTTAACATTGAATTCAACAACTTTAGATCATGAACTCTCTCCTCCATCCCCACCCCCTTTCCAATGCCCCCCTTTTTCCAATAATTTATATAGATTTTTCTTTTCCCACCTATTTCCATTAGTTTTAAATGTATTTCCATCCATTGTTTTATCTCCACCTTTTAGCCTTTTTCAATCCCTTCCCCCCACCCCACCCCCACTAGGGCTATCTGTACCTTGCTCGTCCTGCTTTCTACCCTTAATTAGCACATTCCTTAGCTAATATCACCACCTTCAACACCTCTTTGTCCTTTTGTCTGTGACATCTTTTGGTTATCTCCACCTATCACTGACCCTCTATCCAGCTCTACCTGTCCCACCCCCCCTTAAACCAGCTTATATTTCACCTCTCTTCTATTTTTACTTAGTTCTGTTGAAGAGTCATACGGACTCGAAACGTTAACTGTTCCTCTCCGCAGATACTGCCAGACCTGCTGAGTTTTTCCAGGTATTTTTGTTTTTGTCCGGGAGTGTCACTGCTCTCCTCCCACCGCCAGGGGGCAGCACCGTGAGTGTCACTGCTCTCCTCCCACCGCCAGGGGGCAGCACCGTGAGTGTCAATGCTCTCCTCCCAGCGCCAGGGGGCAGCACCAGGAGTGTCACTGCTCTCCTTCCACCGCCAGGGGGCAGCACCGGGAGTGTCACTGCTCTCCTCCCACCGCCAGGCGGCAGCATCGAGACTCTCACTGCTCTCCTCCCACCGCTAGGGGGCAGCACCAGGAGTGTCACTGCTCTCCTCCCACCGCTAGGGGGCAGCACCAGGAGTGTCACTGCTCTCCTCCCACCTCCAGGGGGCAGCACGTCTAGTGTCACTTTTCTTCTCCCAGCACCAGGGGGCAGCACAGGTCTGTCACTGCGCTCCTCCCACCGCCAGGGGGCAGCACAGGTCTGTCACTGCGCTCCTCCCAGCGCCAGGCGGCGATACCCGGGACTGTCACTGCGCTCCTCCGACCGTCAGGCGGCAATACCGGGACTGTCACTGCGCTCCTCCCACCGTCAGGCGGCGATACCGGGACTGTCATTGCGCTCCTCCCACCGCCAGGCGGCGGTACCGGGACTGTCATTGCGCTCCTCCAACAGTCAGGGGGCAGCACCGGGTCTGTCACTGCGCTCCTCCCAGCGCCAGGCGGCGATACCCGGGACTGTCACTGCGCTCCTCCGACCGTCAGGCGGCAATACCGGGACTGTCACTGCGCTCCTCCGACCGTCAGGCGGCAGCACCGGGTCTGTCACTGCGCTCCTCCCAGCGCCAGGCGGCGATACCGGGACTGTCACTGCGCTCCTCCGACCGTCAGGCGGCAATACCGGGACTGTCACTGCGCTCCTCCCACCGTCAGGCGGCGATACCGGGACTGTCATTGCGCTCCTCCCACCGTCAGGCGGCGATACCCGGGACTGTCACTGCGCTCCTCCGACCGTCAGGCGGCAATACCGGGACTGTCACTGCGCTCCTCCCACCGTCAGGCGGCGGTACCGGGACTGTCATTGCGCTCCTCCAACAGTCAGGGGGCAGCACCGGGTCTGTCACTGCGCTCCTCCCAGCGCCAGGCGGCGATACCGGGACTGTCACTGCGCTCCTCCCAGCGCCAGGCGGCGATACCGGGACTGTCACTGCGCTCCTCCCAGCGCCAGGCGGCGATACCGGGACTGTCACTGCGCTCCTCCCAGCGCCAGGCGGCGATACCGGGACTGTCACTGCGCTCCTCCCACCGCCAGGCGGCGATACCGGGACTGTCACTGCGCTCCTCCCAGCGCCAGGCGGCGATACTGGGACTGTCACTGCGCTCCTCCCACCGCCAGGCGGCGATACCGGGACTGTCACTGCGCTCCTCCCAGCGCCAGGCGGCGATATCGGGACTGTCACTGCGCTCCTCCCACCGCCAGGCGGCGATACCGGGACTGTCACTGCGCTCCTCCCACCGCCAGGCGGCGATACCGGATCTGTCACTGCGCTCCTCCCACCGCCAGGGGGCGATATCGGGACTGTCACTGCGCTCCTCCCACCGTCAGGCGGCGATACCGGGTCTGTCACTGCGCTCCTCCGACCGTCAGGCGGCGATACCGGGACTGTCACTGCGCTCCTCCCACCGCCAGGCGGCGATACCGGGACTGTTACTGCGCTCCTCCCACCGTCAGGCGGCGATACCGGGTCTGTCACTGCGCTCCTCCCACCGCCAGGCGGCGATACCGGGACTGTCATTGCGCTCCTCCAACAGTCAGGGGGCAGCACCGGGTCTGTCACTGCGCTCCTCCCTCCGCCAGGCGGCGATACCGGGACTGTCACTGCGCTCCTCCCAGCGCCAGGCGGCGATACCGGGACTGTCACTGCGCTCCTCCCAGCGCCAGGCGCCGCTGTGTTGGGGCCTCGGGCCTCAGGCTGAGCCGGGTCCGGCCGCAGTGACGGGGTCTCCGCGCTCTGCTCTCCGCCGCCGCCATGGAGCTGAAGCCGTTCGAGCGGCACCTGGAGTCGGTCAGCTCCGAGTTCGGCTGCAGTGAGTCGGGCCGGGCGGACCCCGAGGCCGGGGACTCGGCGCTGAGCGAGGCCGGGGGAGAAGTTCACTACATCCCGGTGAAGATCCTGGGCAGAGGCGCCTTCGGGGAGGCCACATTGTACCGGCGGACAGAGGTAACCATAACCAGCAACACCACCATAACCAGCAACACCACCATAACCAGCAACACCACCATAACCAGGATAACCAGCAACACCACCATAACCAGCATAACCAGCAACACTGCCATAACCAGCAACACCACCATAACCAGCAACACCGTCATAACCAGGATAACCAGCAACATCACCATAACCAGCAACACAACCATAACCAGCAACACCGTCATAACCAGGATAACCAGCAACACCACCATAAGCAGCAACACCACCATAACCAGCAACACCGCCATAACCAGCAACACCACCATAACCAGCATAACCAGCAACACCACCAAAACCAACAACACTGCCATAACCAGCAACACTACCATAACCAGCAACACCACCATAACCAGCAACACCGCCATAACCAGCAACACTACCATAACCAGCAACACCAGCATAACCAGTCCAGGCTGGGGTTTATACCCGGTAACTGGCTCAGTTCAGTTTGTGCCAGGCTTTGGAGCAAAGTGAAAATCATCAGATTCATGACTTTACCTCGTTAACAACAGCAACTTTACCTCAAATCACTCCCTCGGCACTGACCCTCCGACAGTGCAGCACTCCCTCAGTACTGACCCTCCGACAGTGCAGCACTCCCTCGGCACTGACCCTCCGACAGTGCAGCACTCCCTCGGTACTGACCCTCCGACAGTGCAGCACTCCCTCGGTACTGACCCTCCGACAGTGCAGCACTCCCTCGGTACTGACCCTCCGACAGTGCAGCACTCCCTCGGTACTGACCCTCCGACAGTGCAGCACTCCCTCAGTACTGACCCTCCGACAGTGCAGCACTCCCTCAGTACTGACCTTCTGACAGTGCAGCACTCCCTCAGTACTGACCTTCTGACAGTGCAGCACTCCCTCGGCACTGACCCACCGACAGTGCAGCACTCCCTCA
Organism: Cetorhinus maximus; assembly: GCF_964194155.1. Taxonomy (NCBI): domain Eukaryota; kingdom Metazoa; phylum Chordata; class Chondrichthyes; order Lamniformes; family Cetorhinidae; genus Cetorhinus; species Cetorhinus maximus. The sequence continues at coordinate 67,111 of NW_027597335.1, forward strand.
GTACTGACCCTCCGACAGTGCAGCACTCCCTCAGTACTGACCTTCTGACAGTGCAGCACTCCCTCAGTACTGACCCTCTGACAGTGCAGCACTCCCTCAGTACTGACCCTCCGACAGTGCAGCACTCCCTCAGTACTGACTTTCTGACAGTGCAGCACTCCCTCAGTACTGACCCTCCGACAGTGCAGCACTCCCTCAGTACTATCCCTCCGACAGTGCAGCATTCCCTCAGTACTGACCCTCCGACAGTGTAACGCTCCCTCAGTACTGACCCTCCGACAGTGCGGCACTCCCTCAGTACTGACCCTCTGACAGTGTAACGCTCCCTCAGTACTGACCCTCCGACAGTGCAGCACTCCCTCAGTACTGACCTTCTGACAGTGCAGCACTCCCTCAGTACTGACCTTCTGACAGTGCAGCACTCCCTCAGTACTGACCCTCTGACAGTGCAGCACTCCCTCAGTACTGACCCTCCGACAGTGCGGCCCTCCCTCAGTACTGACCCTCCGACATTGTAAAGCTCCCTCAGCACTGACCCTCTGACAGTGCAGCACTCCCTCAGTACTGACCCTCCGACAGTGCAGCACTCCCTCAGTACTGACCCTCCGACAGTGCAGCACTCCCTCAGTACTGACCCTCCGACAGTGCAGCACTCCCTCAGTACTGACCCTCCGACAGTGCGGCACTCCTTCAGTACTGACCCTCTGACAGTGCGGCGCTCCCTCGGCACTGACCCTCCGACAGTGCGGCACTACCTCAGTACTGACCCTCCAACAGTGCGGCGCTCCCTCAGCACTGACCCGCCGACAGTGCGGCGCTCCCTCAGCACTGACCATCCGACAGTGCGGCGCTCCCTCAGTACTGACCCTCCGACAGTGCAGCACTGCCTCAGTACTGACCCTCTGACAGTGCAGCACTGCCTCAGTACTGACCCTCTGACAGTGCAGCACTCTCTCAGTACTGACCTTCTGACAGTGCAGCACTCCCTCAGTACTGACCTCAGACAGTGAGGCGCTCCCTCAGCACTGACTCTCCAACAGTGTAAAGCTCCCTCAGCACTGACCCTCTGACAGCGCGGCACTCCCTCAGTACTGACCCTCTGACAGTGCAGCACTCCCTTAGTACTGACCCTCTGACAGTGCAGCATTCCCTCAGTACTGACCCTCCGACAGTGCAGCACTCCCTTAGTGCTGACCCTCTGACAGTGCGGCACTCCCTCAGTACTGACCCTCCGACAGTGCAACGCTCCCTCAGTATTGACCCTCCGACAGTGTAACGCTCCCTCAGTACTGACCCTCCGACAGTGTAACGCTTCCTCAGCACTGACCCTCTGACAGTGCAGCACTCCCTCAGTACTGACCCTCCGACAGCACTCCCTCAGTACTGACCCTCTGACAGTGCAGCACTCTCTCAGTACTGACCCTCTGACAGCGCGGCACTCCCTCAGTACTGACCCTCCGACAGTGCAGCACTCCCTCAGTACTGACCCTCCGACAGTGCAGCACTCCCTCAGTACTGACCCTCCGACAGTGCAGCACTCCCTCAGTACTGACACTCCGACAGTGCAGCACTCCCTCAGTACTGACCCTCTGACAGTGCGGCACTCCCTCAGTACTGACCCTCCGACAGTGCAGCACTCCCTCAGTACTGACCCTCCGACAGTGCAGCACTCCCTCAGTACTGACCGTCCGACAGTGCAGCACTCCCTCAGTACTGACCCTCCGACAGTGCAGCACTCCCTCAGTACTGACCCTCCGACAGTGCAGCACTCCCTCAGTACTGACCCTCCGACAGTGTAACGCTCCCTCAGTACTGACCCTCCGACAGTGTAACGCTCCCTCAGTACTGACCCTCCGAAGTGTAACGCTCCCTCAGTACTGACCCTCCGACAGTGTAACGCTCCCTCAGTACTGACCCTCCGACAGTGTAATGCTCCCTCAGTACAGACCCTCCGACAGTGCAGCACTCCCTCAAAGCCAACCCTCCAACAATGTAATGCTCCCTCAGTACTGACCCTCCGACAGTGCAGCACTCCCTCAGTACTGACCCTCCGACATTGTATCGCTCCCTCAGTACTGACCCTCCGACAGTGTAACACTCCCTCAGTACTGACCCTCCGACAGTGCAGCACTCCCTCAGTACTGACCCTCCGACAGTGCAGCACTCCCTCAGTACTGACCCTCAGACAGTGCGGCACTCCCTCAGTACTGACCCTCCGACAGTGCGGCACTCCCTCAGTACTGACCCTCCGACAGTGTATCGCTCCCTCAGTACTGACCCTCCGACAGTGTAACACTCCCTCAGTACTGACCCTCCGACAGTACAGAACTCCCTCAGTACTGACCCTCCGACAGTGCAGCACTCCCTCAGTAATGACCCTCCGACAGTGCAGCACTCCCTTAGTGCTGACCCTCTGACAGTGCGGCACTCCCTCAGTACTGACCCTCCGACATTGCAGCACTCCCTCAGTACTGACCCTCCAACAGTGCAGCACTCCCTCAGTACTGACCCTCCGACAGTGCACACTCCCTCAGTACTGACCCTCCGACAGTGTAACACTCCCTCAGTACTGACCCTCCCACAGTGCGACACTCCCTCAGTACTGACCCTCCGACAGTGTAAAGCTCCCTCAGCACTGACCCTCTGACAGTGCAGCACTCCCTCAGTACTGACCCTCCGACAGTGTAACGCTCCCTCAGTACTGACCCTCCGACAGTGCAGCACTCGCTCAGTCCTGACCCTCTGACAGTGCAGCACTCCCTTAGTTCTGACCCTCCGACAGTGTAACACTCCCTCAGTACTGACCCTCCGACAGTGCAGCGCTCCCTCAGTACTGACCCTCTGACAGTGCGGCACTCCCTCAGTACTGACCCTCCGACAATGTAATGCTCCCTCAGTACAGACCCTCCGACAGTGCAGCACTCCCTCAGTACTGACCCTCCGACAGTGTATCGCTCCCTCAGTACAGACCCTCCGACAGTGCAGCACTCCCTCAGTACTGACCCTCCGACAGTGTAACGCTCCCTCAGTACTGACCCTCCGACAGTGCAGCGCTCCCTCAGTACTGACCCTCTGACAGTGCGGCACTCCCTCAGTACTGACCCTCCGACAGTGTAATGCTCCCTCAGTACAGACCCTCCGACAGTGCAGCACTCCCTCAGTACTGACCGTCCGACAGTGTATCGCTCCCTCAGTACTGACCCTCCGACAGTGTAACACTCCCTCAGTACTGACCTTCCGACAGTGCAGCACTCCCTCAGTACTGACCCTCCGACAGTGCAGCACTCCCTCAGTACTGACCCTCAGACAGTGCGGCACTCCCTCAGTACTGACCCTCCGACAGTGCGGCACTCCCTCAGTACTGACCCTCCGACAGTGTATCGCTCCCTCAGTACTGACCCTCCGACAGTGTAACACTCCCTCAGTACTGACCCTCCGACAGTGCAGAACTCCCTCAGTACTGACCCTCCGACAGTGCAGCACTCCCTCAGTAATGACCCTCCGACAGTGCAGCACTCCCTTAGTGCTGACCCTCTGACAGTGCGGCACTCCCTCAGTACTGACCCTCCGACATTGCAGCACTCCCTCAGTACTGACCCTCCAACAGTGCAGCACTCCCTCAGTACTGACCCTCCGACAGTGCACACTCCCTCAGTACTGACCCTCCGACAGTGCGGCACTCCCTCAGTACTGACCCTCCCACAGTGCGGCACTCCCTCAGTACTGACCCTCCGACAGTGTAAAGCTCCCTCAGCACTGACCCTCTGACAGTGCAGCACTCCCTCAGTACTGACCCTCCGACAGTGTAACGCTCCCTCAGTACTGACCCTCCGACAGTGCAGCACTCGCTCAGTCCTGACCCTCTGACAGTGCAGCACTCCCTTAGTTCTGACCCTCCGACAGTGTAACGCTCCCTCAGTACTGACCCTCCGACAGTGCAGCGCTCCCTCAGTACTGACCCTCTGACAGTGCGGCACTCCCTCAGTACTGACCCTCCGACAGTGCAGCACTCCCTCAGTACTGACCCTCCGACAGTGTAACGCTCCCTCAGTACTGACCCTCCGACAGTGCAGCGCTCCCTCAGTACTGACCCTCCGACAGTGCAGCGCTCCCTCAGTACTGACCCTCTGACAGTGCAGCACTCCCTCAGTACTGACCCTCCGACAGTGCAGCATTCCCTCAGTACTGACCCTCCGACAGTGTAACGCTCCCTCAGTACTGACCCTCCGACAGTGCGGCACTCCCTCAGTACTGACCCTCTGACAGTGTAACGCTCCCTCAGTACTGACCCTCCGACAGTGCAGCACTCCCTCAGTACTGACCCTCCAACAGTGCAGCACTCCCTCAGTACTGACCCTCCGACAGTGTAACGCTCCCTCAGTACTGACCCTCCGACAGTGTAATGCTCCCTCAGTACTGACCCTCCGACAGTGTAACGCTCCCTCAGTACTGACCCTCCGACAGTGCAGCACTTTCTCAGTACTGACCCTCCGACATTGCAGCACTCCCTCAGTACTGACCCTCCGACAGTGCGGCACTCCCTCAGTTTTGACCCTCCGACAGTGCAGCACTCCCTTAGTATTGACCCTCCGACAGTGTAACGCTCCCTCAGTACTGACCCTCCGACAGTGTAATGCTCCCTCAGTACTGACCCTCCGACAGTGCAGCACTCCCTCAGTACTGACCCTCCGACAGTGCAGCACTCCCTCAGTACTGACCCTTCGACAGTGCAGCACTCCCTCAGTACTGACCCTCCGACAGTGCAGCACTCCCTCAGTACTGACCCTCCGACAGTGCAGCACTCCCTCAGTACTGACCCTCCGACAGTGTAACACTCCCTCAGTACTGACCCTCCGACAGTGCGGCGCTCCCTCAGTACTGACCCTCCGACAGTGCAGCACTCCCTCAGTACTGACCCTCCGACAGTGCAGCACTCCCTCAGTACTGACCCTCCGACAGTGCAGCACTCCCTCAGTACTGACCCTCCGACAGTGCAGCACTCCCTCAGTACTGACCCTCCGACAGTGCAGCACTCCCTCAGTACTGACGCTCCGACAGTGCAACGCTCCCTCAGTACTGACCCTCCGACAGTGCAGCACTCCCTCAGTACTGACCCTCCGACAGTGCAGCACTCCCTCAGTACTGACCTTCCGACAGTGCTGCACTCCCTCAGTACTGACCCTCCGACAGTGCTGCACTCCCTCAGTACTGACCCTCCGACAGTGCAGCACTCCCTCAGTACTGACCCTCCGACAGTGCTGCACTCCCTCAGTACTGACCCTCCGACAGTGCAGCACTCCCTCAGTACTGACCCTCCGACAGTGCAGCACTCCCTCAGTACTGACCCTCCGACAGTGCAGCACCACCTCAGTACTGACCCTCCGACAGTG
>NW_027597335.1:77500-86631 GCF_964194155.1 Cetorhinus maximus
CGCACACACACCCACACACACCCACACACACGCATACAAACACGCACACAGACACACACACACCCACACGCGCGCACACACACGCACATACACACACATACCCGCACACACACACACATACCCGCACACACGCGCACGCACACACACACACACACACACACCCACACGCGCACACACACACACCCACACACACACACCCTCACGCGCGCACACACACACACACACACACACACACACGCGAAAGTTGGATGCAAATGAAAATCGTGTACTTTTATAGATTACAGTTAATCCAGTCTCTGATTTACGATTTCCAGTCTCCCACGTAACTAGCCTGTGGCTTCCTGAATGAATTCAATGATTGAAAGATGAACTGAAGCTCTTGTAAAGTGAAGGGTTTACAGCAGGTTGTGAGGTTCCTTGTAGTCAAATATCTCAGAGATTGGTTGTCAGGCGAACTTTGAAACTGGAACAGGTTAATTAATTGTGGGATGCTTAATGGCTGCTTGATGACTTGCATCTAGTTTCAGAGTCTGGTTCTGATGACTGGTTCTCAAAAGGCAAATATGGCACAGCCTTTCTCTGTAGCTGTTGTTTTGTCAGTGTTTTTCTGCAGTCTGCCCTGGTCTCTTCAGGGCCTTTAAATCAAACTCACTATCCCAAGCCAGTTTCAATCACATGACCAATACTGGCATCATCCAACCAAAATCGTTTGGGAGTCCAAAGCCATCACTACACAATAGGAGATAGATGATGGATAACTGACCTCGTCAGCTCTTGTTGATCTGCAGACATGGAGTCTAGGAGTAAACTTCGAGAAATGGCAGGTGTGAATTCCACAGATAACATTTGTCTTGTTATGTCCATCCCAGGGGGTGGCCCCACCAGGGTTATTCAATTTGGAACATTCTGGAAGTTTGATAATCTGTGTTGATCAAGCAAATGTCACCTGACCCTTTGGCAGTCATCTTAACAGTTCCTAGATATTTGACTACAAGACCAGTTCATTGGTGTTCGTTTTAAACTAAGAAAAGATGGTTCCCGCAGCTTCCATACCAGCTCAGTCCATGTGTAACGTTAGGAATATGCTGTGCCTTTACTGACCATGACAACAGTATAGTTACAGCCTAACCTGTACCCTGTGCTTTTCTCTAGCAGAGCTTTTTAAACAGTTTTTACTACTTGTTTTTCTTGTTGCTAATTATGGAAATGACATTGTCACTCCGTCTCCTTGTGTTTAGACTGTCGTGTGGTACCTGTACCAGATTGTCTCAGCTGTGGCTCATATTCATAGCTATGGAATTCTTCACAGGTCAGTAAACTGCTGAGGGTGGGGGTCTGTTCAGTGGCAGCTGTGTTTGTGTCTGTGAGAGAAAGGTGACAATATGTGTGACCCGGGAGAGGGTGTGAGTGACCTGGGGGGGGCGGGGGGGAGTGACTCAGGGGAGTGGGGGGGCAAGTGACTGGGGGGGTTGGGGGGTGGGGTGGGTCGTGACCCAGGTGAGTGTACCCGAACCAGGGGAGGTGTAGGTGTCCAGGGGAGTGGGACCACACCTAGAATACTGTGAACAGTTTTGGTCCCCTTATCTAACAAAAGATATATCGGCATTGGAGGCAGTCCAGAGAAGGTTCACTAGGGTATGGAGGGATTTTATGAGGAAAGGCTGAGTAGGTTGGGCCTGTACTCATTGGAGTTTAGAAGAATGAGAGGTGACCTTATTGAAACATATAAGATTCTTAGGGGGCTTCACAGGGTAGATGCTGAGAGGTTGTTTCCCCTTGTGGGAGAGTCTAGGACCCGGGGGCATAATCTCAGAGTAAGGGGTCACCCATTTAAGACAGAGATGAGGAGGAATTTCATCTCTCAGAGGGTAGTCAATCTGTGGAATTCTTTCCCGCAGAGGCTGTAGAGACTGGGTCATTAAGTATATTCAAGGCTGAGAGAGACAGATTTTTAATCAGTAAGGGAATCGAGGGTTATAGGGAAAAGGCAGGAAAGTGGAGTTGAGGATTATCAGATCAGCCATGTGTTATGACACAGCTGATGGTAAAATGCTGAGCTACTCAAATCCCAAAGGGAAACTTGAAACAACTGCTACAACTGTTTTGCTATTTGTATTTATTTCGAGATGTATTCCTTGAATTCAGTAATGATAAGACCACCGAGTTTTATAGGTTTCTTACAAAGCTATGGCGGAGCAGACTCAATGGGCCGAATGGCCTACTTCTACTCCTATGTCTTGTGGCCTTATGGTCTGTGACCAGGGCAGTGGGATGCGTGTCCCGGGGGGAGTGGGGCGAGTGACCTGGGAGTGACATCAATGGAATGTGTGAGCCAGCGTGTAGTTTGAGCTGTGCAGTGTGTCCAGTCTGATACTCAGCGCTATTGGCCAGCTGTATTACCCTGTGTGTGATCATTGCTAATGCTTCCTATCCAGGGATATAAAGACACTCAACATCTTCCTCACTAAGTCAGACCTGATCAAGCTGGGTGATTATGGACTGGCCAAGCGACTAAACTCCCCGCACTCGATGGCAGAGACTGTAAGTACTGGACGCCGCATATCATCACATCACACAGGTCAGGGTTCACAGGTCAGAGGGCATGGGGCTGCTGCAGTCACAGGCTGCAGTGAACAGAGGTGTTTATACACATCAGATGTGAATGTGTGAACTTTCAACCTACAACGCTACAGTTTTAACGTGTTCACTTTCATCCCTCATTGCTCGATGCTGATCAGCTTGTGAGTCTGCCTGTGGCCCTCTGACATCATTAAACTGTAGTGCGCCACACCCTGAGAGTGACAGACAGGAGCCCGGTTTCTGCTGGGTCACTGAGAAATAGCAGGTATCTGCTCTGCTCCCGTTACACCACATTACATAGAGGATCCGCCCCTCAACATGCCCCTTCCCAGGGGGTTAGGTACTCCAGCTACTGCAGGCCCACTCACCCTCAGACACAGACCCTGGCCTAGACTCACCCTCAGACACAGACCCTGGCCTAGACTCACCCTCAGACACAGACCCTGGCCTAGACTCACCCTCAGACACAGACCCTGGCCTAGACTCACCCTCAGACACAGACCCTGGCCTAGACTCACCCTCAGACACAGACCCTGGCCTAGACTCACCCTCAGACACAGACCCTGGCCTAGACTCACCCTCAGACACAGACCCTGGCCTAGACTCACCCTCAGACACAGACCCTGGCCTAGACTCACCCTCAGACACAGACCCTGGCCTAGACTCACCCTCAGACACAGACCCTGGCCTAGACTCACCCTCAGACACAGACCCTGGCCTAGACTCACCCTCAGACACAGACCCTGGCCTAGACTCACCCTCAGACACAGACCCTGGCCTAGACTCACCCTCAGACACAGACCCTGGCCTAGACTCACCCTCAGACACAGACCCTGGCCTAGACTCACCCTCAGACACAGACCCTGGCCTAGACTCACCCTCAGACAGTGACCCTGGCCTAGACTCACCCTCAGACAGTGACCCTGGCCTAGACTCACCCTCAGACACAGACCCTGGCCTAGACTCACCCTCAGACACAGACCCTGGCCTAGACTCACCCTCAGACACAGACCCTGGCCTAGACTCACCCTCAGACAGTGACCCTGGCCTAGACTCACCCTCAGACACAAACCCTGGCCTAGACTCACCCTCAGACACAGACCCTGGCCTAGACTCACCCTCAGACACAGACCCTGGCCTAGACTCACCCTCAGACACAGACCCTGGCCTAGACTCACCCTCAGACACAGACCCTGGCCTAGACTCACCCTCAGACACAGACCCTGGCCTAGACTCACCCTCAGACACAAACTCTGGCCTAGACTCACCCTCAGACACAGACCCTGGCCTAGACTCACCCTCAGACACAGACCCTGGCCTAGACTCACCCTCAGACAGTGACCCTGGCCTAGACTCACCCTCAGACACAGACCCTGGCCTAGACTCACCCTCAGACACAGACCCTGGCCTAGACTCACCCTCAGACACAGACCCTGGCCTAGACTCACCCTCAGACAGTGACCCTGGCCTAGACTCACCCTCAGACACAGACCCTGGCCTAGACTCACCCTCAGACACAGACCCTGGCCTAGACTCACCCTCAGACACAGACCCTGGCCTAGACTCACCCTCAGACACAGACCCTGGCCTAGACTCACCCTCAGACACAGACCCTGGCCTAGACTCACCCTCAGACACAGACCCTGGCCTAGACTCACCCTCAGACACAGACCCTGGCCTAGACTCACCCTCAGACACAGACCCTGGCCTAGACTCACCCTCAGACACAGACCCTGGCCTAGACTCACCCTCAGACACAGACCCTGGCCTAGACTCACCCTCAGACACAGACCCTGGCCTAGACTCACCCTCAGACACAGACCCTGGCCTAGACTCACCCTCAGACACAAACTCTGGCCTAGACTCACCCTCAGACAGTGACCCTGGCCTAGACTCACCCTCAGACACAGACCCTGGCCTAGACTCACCCTCAGACAGTGACCCTGGCCTAGACTCACCCTCGGACACAGACCCTGGCCTAGACTCACCCTCAGACAGTGACCCTGGCCTAGACTCACCCTCAGACAGTGACCCTGGCCTAGACTCACCCTCAGACACAGACCCTGGCCTAGACTCACCCTCAGACACAGACCCTGGCCTAGACTCACCCACAGACACAGACCCTGGCCTAGACTCACCCTCAGACACAGACCCTGGCCTAGACTCACCCTCAGACACAGACCCTGGCCTAGACTCACCCTCAGACACAGACCCTGGCCTAGACTCACCCTCAGACACAGACCCTGGCCTAGACTCACCCTCAGACACAGACCCTGGCCTAGACTCACCCTCAGACACAGACCCTGGCCTAGACTCACCCTCAGACACAGACCCTGGCCTAGACTCACCCTCAGACACAGACCCTGGCCTAGACTCACCCTCAGACACAGACCCTGGCCTAGACTCACCCTCAGACACAAACTCTGGCCTAGACTCACCCTCAGACACAGACCCTGGCCTAGACTCACCCTCAGCCACAAACTCTGCCCTAGACTCACCCTCAGCCACAGACCCTGGCCTAGACTCACCCTCAGACAGTGACCCTGGCCTAGACTCACCCTCAGACACAAACTCTGACCTAGACTCACCCTCAGCCACAGACCCTGGTCTAGACTCACCCTCAGACACAGACTCCGGTCTGGACTCACTCTCGGACACAGACTCCGGTCTGGACTCACCCTCGGACACAGACTCCGGTCTGGACTCACCCTCGGACACAGACTCCGGTCTGGACTCACCCTCGGACACAGACTCCGGTCTGGACTCACCCTCGGACACAGATTCTGGTCTGGACTCACCCTCGGACACAGACCCTGGTCTAGACTCACCCTCGGACACAGATTCTGGTCTGGACCTGCCCTCAGATGCAGACTCTGATGGGGTATCTTGTGGATAAATCCACTTATGCTGATGAAGTGGGAGAAATGTTTTCCTCAGCAATGAAGCTGGGCTGGGGTCAGGATTGTCTTCTGGGGCTAAATGACTTGGGTGAAGGGACTGAAGTTACGTTCACCAGGTTTGCTAATGACACAAAGATAGTTGGAAATGATGTTGTGAAGAGGACAGGAGGCTGCAAAGGGACACAGACAGGTTCAGCGAGCGGACAGATATTTGGCAGTTGGGGTGTAATGTGGGAAGTGTGAACTCGTCCATATTGGCGGCAAGAATTAAAAAGGAGCTTAATATTTAACCAGAGAGAGATTGCAGAGCTCTGAGGCTCAGGACGCTGGGTATCCTGGTGCAAAAAGTTAGCAGGCAGGTCCAGCAAGTGATTAGAGAGGCAAATGGAGTGTTGTTGTTTATTGCAAGGGGAATGGAATATAAAAGTAGGGATGTTTTGCTACAGGGCGTTGGTGAGACCACATCTAGAGTACAATGTACAGTTTTGGTCTCCTTATTTAAAAAAGGATATAATTGCATTAGATGCAGTTCAGAGAAGGTTCACTCGACTCATTCCTGGGATGGAGGGTTATGAGGAAAGGTTGGCCAGGCTGGGCCTGTATCCATTGGAGTTTAGAAGATTGAGAGGTGATCGTAGTGAAACATATAAGATTCTGAGGGGACTTGACAGGGTGGATGCTGAGAGGATGTTTCCCCTTGTGGGAGAAACTAGAACTAGGGGACACAGTTTAAAAATAAGGGGTCTCCCATTTAAGACGGAGATGAGAAGGAATATTTTCTCTGAGGGTTGAGAGTCTCTGGAACTCGCACCCCAAGAGAGAGGTGGAGCCAGGGTCAACCAATATTTTTAAGGTAGAGGTAGGTAGATTTCTGAGTAACAAGCGAGTCAAAGGTTATTGGGGTAGGTTGAATGTGGAGTTGAGGCCAAAATCAGATCAGCTATGATCATATTGACTGGGGAGGTGTAGCTCAAACAGCCGAATGGCCGACTCTTGTTCCTAGTTCATATGCTCGTACGTCCTCTGGTGTCAGGGTACCTTCTGGTCTTCTCCCTGTAACAGTGTCCGTCCGCTGGTCTTCTCCCTGTAACAGTGTCCGTCCGCTGGTCTTCTCCCTGTAACTGTGACCGTTTGCTGGTCTTCTCCCTGTAACAGTGTCCGTCCGCTGGTCTTCTCCCTGTAACAGTGACCGTCCGCTGGTCTTCTCCCTGTAACTGTGACCGTTTGCTGGTCTTCTCCCTGTAACAGTGTCCGTCCGCTGGTCTTCTCCCTGTAACAGTGTCCGTCCGCTGGTCTTCTCCCTGTAACAGTGTCCGTCCGCTGGTCTTCTCCCTGTAACAGTGTCCGTCCGCTGGTCTTCTCCCTGTAACAGTGTCCGTCTGCTGGTCTTCTCCCTGTAACAGTGTCCATCCGCTGGTCTTCTCCCTGTAACAGTGACCGTCTGCTGGTCTTCTCCCTGTAACAGTGTCTGTCCGCTGGTCTTCTCCCTGTAACAGTGACCGTCTGCTGGTCTTCTCCCTGTAACAGTGACCGCCTGCTGGTCTTCTCCCTGTAACAGTGACCGTCTGCTGGTCTTCTCCCTGTAACAGTGTCCATCCGCTGGTCTTCTCCCTGTAACAGTGTCCGTCTGCTGGTCTTCTCCCTGTAACAGTGTCCATCCGCTGGTCTTCTCCCTGTAACAGTGACCGTTCGCTGGTCTTCTCCCTGTAACAGTGTCCGTCTGCTGGTCTTCTCCCTGTAACAGTGTCCGTCCGCTGGTCTTCTCCCTGTAACAGTGTCCGTCTGCTGGTCTTCTCCCTGTAACAGTGTCCATCCGCTGGTCTTCTCCCTGTAACAGTGACCGTTCGCTGGTCTTCTCCCTGTAACAGTGACCGTCTGCTGGTCTTCTCCCTGTAACAGTGTCCGTCCGCTGGTCTTCTCCCTGTAACAGTGTCCGTCTGCTGGTCTTCTCCCTGTAACAGTGTCCATCCGCTGGTCTTCTCCCTGTAACAGTGTCCGTCTGCTGGTCTTCTCCCTGTAACAGTGACCGTCTGCTGGTCTTCTCCCTGTAACAGTGACCGTCTGCTGGTCTTCTCCCTGTAACAGTGTCCGTCCGCTGGTCTTCTCCCTGTAACAGTGTCCGTCCGCTGGTCTTCTCCCTGTAACAGTGTCCGTCCGCTGGTCTTCTCCCTGTAACAGTGTCCGTCTGCTGGTCTTCTCCCTGTAACAGTGTCCATCCGCTGGTCTTCTCCCTGTAACAGTGACCGTCTGCTGGTCTTCTCCCTGTAACAGTGTCTGTCCGCTGGTCTTCTCCCTGTAACAGTGACCGTCTGCTGGTCTTCTCCCTGTAACAGTGACCGTCTGCTGGTCTTCTCCCTGTAACAGTGACCGTCTGCTGGTCTTCTCCCTGTAACAGTGTCCATCCGCTGGTCTTCTCCCTGTAACAGTGTCCGTCTGCTGGTCTTCTCCCTGTAACAGTGTCCATCCGCTGGTCTTCTCCCTGTAACAGTGACCGTTCGCTGGTCTTCTCCCTGTAACAGTGTCCGTCTGCTGGTCTTCTCCCTGTAACAGTGTCCGTCCGCTGGTCTTCTCCCTGTAACAGTGTCCGTCTGCTGGTCTTCTCCCTGTAACAGTGTCCATCCGCTGGTCTTCTCCCTGTAACAGTGACCGTTCGCTGGTCTTCTCCCTGTAACAGTGACCGTCTGCTGGTCTTCTCCCTGTAACAGTGTCCGTCCGCTGGTCTTCTCCCTGTAACAGTGTCCGTCTGCTGGTCTTCTCCCTGTAACAGTGTCCATCCGCTGGTCTTCTCCCTGTAACAGTGTCCGTCTGCTGGTCTTCTCCCTGTAACAGTGACCGTCTGCTGGTCTTCTCCCTGTAACAGTGACCGTCTGCTGGTCTTCTCCCTGTAACAGTGTCCGTCCGCTGGTCTTCTCCCTGTAACAGTGTCCGTCCGCTGGTCTTCTCCCTGTAACAGTGTCCGCTGATGTTCAGGTCAGCCTGTTCTCCATTCTAGTTGACATGTCTGTTCTCTCTGCAGTGTGTCGGCACTCCGTATTACATGTCACCAGAACTATGCCAAGGAGAGAAGTATAACTTCAAATCGGATATCTGGGCAGTGGGATGTGTGCTGTTCGAACTGCTCACCCTCACACGCACCTTCGATGCGACGGTAGGAACCTGCCCAAGACAGACAAACACACCTGGTGTCCCTTTCCTAACACCAACCCTGTACCATTCTCTCATCACCCACCACCCCCGGCACAACTCCAGCTCCTCACCCCCCACCCCCTCACTCACCCCCCCCCCTCACTCACCCCCCTCCCTCACTCACCCCCCTCCCTCACTCACCCCCCTCCCTCACTCACCCCCCTCCCTCACTCACCCCCTCCCTCACTCACCCCCCTCCCTCACTCACCCCCTCCCTCACTCACCCCCTCCCTCACTCACCCCCTCCCTCACTCACCCCCTCCCTCACTCACCCCCTCCCTCACTCACCCCCTTCCCTCACTCACCCCCCTCCCTCACTCACCCCCCCTCCCTCACTCACCCCCCCTCCCTCACTCACCCCCCTCCCTCACTCACCCCCCTCCCTCACTCACCCCCCCTCCCTCACTCACCCCCCTCCCTCACTCACTCACCCCCCTCCCTCACTGACCCCTCTTCCTCACTGAC
>NW_027597336.1:0-86588 GCF_964194155.1 Cetorhinus maximus
GAGAGAGAGATGGTGAGAGTGATTGAGAGAGAGATGCAGAGAGATTTTGACAGACATTGAGACTGAGAGAGACAGAGAGAGATAGGGTAAGAGAGTTTGAGAGCGAGAGAGAGAGATGGTGCGAGAGAAAGAGAGAAAGAGAGAGAGAGAGGGACAGTGAGATAGACTTGGTGAGAGATATTGAGAGAGAGAGACAGAGATATGTTGAGAGAAAGGGACAGAGGGAGAGATGGTGAGAGATTGAGAGAGAGGGGGAGAGAGAGAGAGATGATGAGAGAGATTGAGAGAGAGGGAGACAGAGAGAGAGATGGAGAGAAAGATTGAGAGAGAGGGACTGCTGCCCCTGGTGTCAGTACAACCAGCCTCTCATTCTGATCTCAGGGGAAGTGTCATTGAGAAATAGAATGAAGAGGCAGAAAGAGTTTTGAGGAAGTTTTCGCCCTGACATCGAGTCTGAGGAAAGACTGAGACACATCTGAGAGAGAGAGAGAAGCAGACAGGACAGGAACGGAGGAGAGAGACCCCTCAGACACAAAACATGGAGCAGGACACCGTCTACATGAATATGAGACACATCAAAAACAACACGACAGAGCCCAGTGAACGTAGGTTAAACTGTTCAATAGAGGGAGAGAAAGAGAGAGAGAGAGAAAGAGAGAGGGAGAGAGACAGATACAGAAGGAGGGAGAGGCAGAGATAGGGAGAGAGCGGAACATAGAAACATATGACTTAGGAGCAGGAGTAGGCCATTCGGCCCCTCGATCCTGCTCTACCATTCAGTAAGATCATGGCTGATCTTGTCCGCCCCACCACCTCCCCATAATCCTCGACTCCCTTGTCAATCAGAAACCCGTCTAACTCAGCCTCGAATATATTCACTGACCCGGCCTCCACCGCTCTCTGGAGGAGAGAATTCCACAGACTGGCCACCCTCCGAGAGAAGAAATTCCTCCTCATCTCCATCTTCAATGGGAGACGCCTTATTCTGAAAGTGTGCCCCCCAACCCTCGTTCTAGATTCCCCCACGAGGGGGAAACATCCTCCCAGCATCCACCCTGTCGAGCCTCCCATCAGGATCTTATATGTTTCAATAAGATGTCCTCTCATTCTTCTAAACTCCAATGGGTACAGGCCCAACCTGCTCAACCTCTCCTGATAAGACAAACCCCATCGTCCCAGGAATCAGCCCAGTGAACCTCCTCCAAACTGTCTCTAAAGCAGTTATATCTATTTACAAATAAGGAGACCACATCTACGCAGTACTCCAGCTGCGGACTCGCCAAGGCCCTGTACAGCAGCAGTGAAACTTCCCTACTTTTACATTCCATCCCCCTCGCAATAAACACCAACGCTCCATTTGCCTCCCTAATCACTTGCTGCATCTGCGGACTAACTTCTTGTGATCCATGCACCAGGACACCCAGATCCCTCCGTACAGCAGAGTTCTGAAATCTCTCTCCGTTTAAATAGAATACTGCGTTTCTGTTCTTCCTGCCTCCTGGGCAGGTTCATGTTTTCCCACGTTACACTCCATCTGCCAAATTTTTGCCAACCCGCTTGACCTGTCCATATCCTTTTGCAGACCCTCTACCTCCTGTTGACGACTGACTTTCCCACCTATCCTGGTGTCATCGGCAGATTTAGCGACCACACATTCGCTGCCCTCATCCAAGTCACTCATATAAATGGTGAATCGTTGAGGTCCCAGCACTGACCCCTGAGGCTCTCCGCTCGTCACATCTTGCCAACCCAAAAAAACCCATTTACCCCTACTCGCTGCTCCCTGTTAGCTGACCAATCCTCTGTCCATGCTAATATGTTACCCCCTACACCATGTGCTTTTATCTTCCGGAGTAACCTTTGATGTGGTGGCTAATCACATGGCTGTCGGAGAGAGAGAGAGAGAGAGAGACAGAGAGATACAAAGAGAGCGAGGCAGAGAGAGAAAGAGACAGGCAGAGAGAGAAAGAGGGAAGGAGACAGACAGAGACAAGGGGATAGAGAGAGAGAGAGAGGCAGATAGAATGAGATAGACTCTGAGAACGGGAGAGAGGCAGATAGAATGAGATAGACTCCGAGAACGGCAGAGACAGAGAGAGAGTGACAGAGAGAGAGTGACAGAGAGAGAGTGAAAGAGGGAGGGAGAGAAAGGGAGATTGAGAAGTGGTGAGAGTGATTGAGACAGAGAGAGAGATGGTGAGAGAGATTGAGAGACAGGGAGACAGAGAGAGAGATGGTGAGAGAGATTGAGAGACAGGGAGACAGAGAGAGAGATGGTGAGAGAGATTGAGTGAGAGACAGAGAGATAGATAGTGAGAGAGATTGAGAGAGAGGGAGACAGATAGTGAGAGAGATTGAGTGAGAGAGACAGAGAGAGAGATTGAGAGAGAGGAAGACAGAGAGAGAGATGGTGAGGGAGATTGAGAGAGAGGGAGACAGAGAGAGAGATGCTGAGAGAGATTGAGAGAGAGGGAGACAGAGAGAGAGATGCTGAGAGAGATTGAGAGAGAGGGACTGCTGCCCTTGGAGTCAGTACAGCCAGCCTCTCATTCTGATCTCAGGGGAAGTGTCATTGTGAAATGGAATGAAGAAGCAGAAACAGTTTTGAAGACGTTTTTGCCCTGACATTGAGTCTGAGGAAAGACTGAGACACATCTGAGAGAGGGAGAGAAGCAGACAGGACAGGAACAGAGGAGAGAGACCCCACGGACACAAACCATGGAGCAGGACAGCGACTACATGAATATGAGACACATCAAAAACAACACAACAGCACCCAGCGAACTTAGGTTAAACTGTTAAATAGAGGGAGAGAGAGAGGGTGAGAGAGAGAGAAAGAGAGGGAGAGAGAGTGAGAGAGAGAGAGAGAGAGAGAGAGAGATTGAGGGGTTGGGGGTCAGATGTTGGGACAGAGAGGGGGGTGAGAGAGAGAGAGGGAGAGAAACAGGAGGATTATGACAATTATAAAGACAACAAGGGACAAAGAGAGAGAGAGAGAGAGAGATAAGGAATGAAAAAGAGAGAGAGAATCAGACAGAGAGAGAGAGAGAGATACAGGGAGAGAGAGAGATGGTGAGTCAGATTGAAAAAGGGAGATGCAGAGAAATGGAGAGACATGTTGAGAGTGCGAGAGAAAGAGAGAGAGATGGTGAGAGAGATTGAGACTGAGAGGGACAGATAGAGAGATAGTGAGAGAGAGATAGAGAGAGACATTGAGACTGAGAGAGATAGAGAGAGATAGGGTAAGAGAGTTTGAGAGTGAGAGAGACAGAGAGAGAGATGGTGCGAGAGAAAGAGAGAAACAGAGAGAGAGAGGGACAGTGAGATAGACTTGGTGAGAGATATTGAGAGAGAGAGAGACAGAGATATGTTGAGAGAAAGGGACAGAGGGAGAGATGGTGAGAGATTGAGAGAGAGGGGGAGAGAGAGAGACAGATGATAAGAGAGATTGAGAGAGAGGGAGACAGAGAGAGAGATGGAGAGAAAGATTGAGAGAGAGGGACTGCTGCCCCTGGTGTCAGTACAACCAGCGCCTCATACTGATCTCAGGGGAAGTGACATTGTGAAATAGAATGAAGAGGCAGAAAGAGTTTTGAGGAAGTTTTCGCAATGACATAGAGTCTGAGGAAAGACTGAGACACATCTGAGAGAGAGAGAGAAGCAGACAGGACAGGAACGGAGGAGAGAGACCCCTCAGACACAAACCATGGAGCAGGACAGCGACTACATGAATATGAGACACATCAAAAACAACACAACAGAGCCCAGTGAACATAGGTTAAACTAATCAATAGAGGGAGAGAGAGAGAGAGAGACTGAGGGGTTGGGGACAGAGAGTGAGGGCAAGAGAGAGAGAGGGAGAGAGACAGAAAGACAGAAGGAGTATGACAATTATAAAGATACCGAAAGACAAAGAGAGAGAGAAAAGGAATGAAAAAGAGAGACAGACAGTCAGACAGAGAGAGAGACAGGGAGAGAGAGAGGGCGAGTGAGATTGAGAAAGGGAGAGATAGAGAAATGGAGATAGATATTGAGAGTGCGAGAGAAAGAGAGATGGTGAGAGAGATTGAGACTGAGGGACAGCGAGATGATGAGGGAGATTGAGAGTGAGAGATACTGAGAGAGAGATGGTCAGATAGATTGAGGTTGAGACACAGAGTCAGTAATGGTGAAAGATTGAGATTGAGAGAGACAGAGAGAGATGGTGAGAGAGATTGAGATTGAGAGAGACAGAGAGTGAGAGATGGTGAGAGAGATTGAGAGAAAGAGAGAAACAGAGAGAGAGATGGTGAGAGTGGTTGAGAGAGAGAGACAGAGAGAGAGATCGTGACAGACATTGAGGCTGAAAGGGTCAGAGAGAGAGATGGTGAGAGGGACTGAGAGTGAGAGAGACAGCGAGAGAGATGTTGCAGAGTGCATACTCGATGGGCCGAAAGACCTCTTCTGCACTGTGTGATTCTGTGATAGCAACTACATGAATATGAGACACATCAAAACCGACAGGACAGCGCCCAGTGAACGTAGGTTAACATTTACACGAGAGGGAGAGAGAGAGAAAAGTGAAGAGAAGGACAGTGAGATAGAGGGAGAGGGAGAGAGAAGGAGAGAGAGAATGAGGGGTTGGCGGACTGATGGAGGGACTGAGAGTTTGGGCGAGAGAGAGAAATGGACAGAAAGAGTATGAAAATTATAAAGAAACAGAGAGACAAAGAGAGAGGAAAGGAATGAAAAAGAGAGAGAGAGTCAGACAGAGAGAGAGATGGTGAGAGAGATTGAGAGTGAGAGAGATAGAGAGAGATGGTGAGAGAGCTTGAGACAGAGAGAGAGAGAGAGCTGGAGAGAGAGATTGAGACTGATAGAGAGAGTGAGAGATGTTGAGAGACATTGAGAGTGAGAGAGATAAAGAGAGATTGAGAGAGAGAGACACATTGAGAGAGACTTGATGAGAGATATCGTGAGAGAGAGAGAGAGACAGAGATATATAGTGAGAGATTGAGAGAGAGAGAGGCACAGTGAGAAAGACTTGTTGAGAGAGATTGAGAGAGAGAGAGAGAGGGACAGAGAGAGAAATGGTGAGAGAGATTGAGAGAGAGGGAGACAGAGAGAGAGATGGTGAGAGAGATTGAGAGAAAGGGAGACAGAGAGAGAGATGGTGAGAGAGATTGAGAGAGAGGGAGACAGAGAGAGAGAAAGTGAGAGAGATTGAGAGAGAGGGACTGCTGCCCCTGGTGTCAGTACAACCAGCCTCTCATTCTGATCTCAGGGGAAGTGTCATTGTGAAATGGAACAAAGAGGCAGAAACAGTTTTGAGGAAGTTTTCGCCCTGACATCGAGTCTGAGGAAAGACTGAGACACATCTGAGAGAGATAGAGAAGCAGACAGGTCAGGAACGGAGGAGAGAGACCCCTCAGACACAAAACATGCAGCAGGACAGCGACTACATGAACATGAGACACATCAAAAACAACACGACAGCACCCAGTGAACGTAGGTTGAACTGTTCAATAGAGAGAGAGAGAGAGGGCGAGAGAGAGAGAGAGGTTGAGAGAAGGACAGAGACAGAGACAAAAGGAGAGAGAGGCAGAGACAAAGAGAGAGAGGAATATGGGGACATATGACTTAGGAGCAGGAGTAGGCCATTCGGCTCCTCGAGCCTGCTCTGCCATTCAGTAAGATCATGGCTGATCTTGACTCACTCCACCCCCTCCCCATAACCCTCGACTCCCTTGTCAATCAGAAACCCGTCTAACTCAGCCTCGAATATATTCACTGACCCGGCCTCCACCGCTCTCTGGAGGAGAGAATTCCACAGATTGACCACCCTCTGAGAGAAGAAATTCCTCCTCATCTCCGTCTTCAATGGGAGACGCCTTATTCTGAAACTGTGCCTCCCACTCCTCGTTCTAGATTCCCCCACGAGGGGTAAACATCCTCCCAGCATCCACCCTGTCGAGCCCCTGTCAGAATCTTATATGTTTCAATAAGACGGCCTCTCATTCTTCTAAACCCCAATGGGTACAGGCCCAACCTGCTTAACCTCTCCTCATAAGACAAACCCCATCATCCCAGGAATCAGCCCAGTGAACCTCCTCTGAACTGTCTCTAAAGCAGTTATATCTATTTACAAATAAGGAGACCACATCTCTACGCAGTACTCCAGCTGTGGACTCTCCAAGACCCTGTACAGCAGTGAAACTTCCCTACTTTTACATTCCATCCCCCTCACAATAAACACCAACGCTCCATTTGCCTTCCTAATCACTTGCTGCATCTGCGGACTAACTTCTTGTGATCCATGCACCAGGACACCCAGATCCCTCCGTACCGCAGAGTTCTGAAATCTCTCTCCGTTTAAATAGAATACTGCGTTTCTGTTCCTCCTGCCTCCTGGGCAGGTTCATGTTTTCACACGTTACACTCCATCCGCCAAATATTTGCCCACCCGCTTGACCTGTCCATATCCCTTTGCAGACTCTCTACCCCCTGTTGAAGACTTACTTTCCCACCTATCCTGGTGTCATCGGCAGATTTAGCGACCACACATTCGCTGCCCTCATCCAAGTCACTCATATAAATGGTGAATCGTTGATGTCCCAGCACTGACCCCTGAGGCTCTCCGCTCGTCACATCTTGCCAACCCGAAAAAAACCCATTTACCCCTATTCACTGCTCCCTGTTAGCTGACCAATCATCTATCCATGCTAATATGTTACCCCCTACACCATGTGCTATTATCTTCTGGAGTAACCTTTGATGTAGCGGCTAATCGCATGCCTGTCGGAGAGAGAGAGAGACAAAGAAAGTGAGGCAGAGAGAGAAAGACGGAAAGAGACAGACAGAGAAAGGTGGAGAGAGAGTGGCAAATAGAGAGAGAGATTCAGAGAACGGGAGAGACAAAGAGAGAGCGACAGAGAGAGAGTGTCAGAGTGAGAGTGAAAGAGAGACAGAGAGAGAGGGAGGGAGAGAAAGGGAGATTGAGAAGTGGTGAGAGAGATTGTGAGAGAGAGGGAGACAGTGAGAGAGAGAGATTGTGAGAGAGATTGTGAGAGAGGGAGACAGAGAGAGAGATGGTGAGAGAGATTGAGAGAGAGGCACTGCTGCCCCTGGAGTCAGTACAACCAGCCTCTCATTCTGATCTAAGGGGAAGTGTCATTGTGAAATGGAACCAAGAGGCAGAAACAGTTTTGAGGAAGTTTATGCCCTGACATCGAGTCTGAGGAAAGACTGAGACACATCTGAGAGAGAGAGATAAGCAGAAAAACACAGAGAGAGAGAGGCAGAGACCGAGAGAGAGAGTGACAGGGAGAGAGCGGAACATAGAAACATATGACTTAGGAGCAGGAATAGGCCATTCGGCCTCTCGAACCTGCTCTGCCATTCAGTAAGATCATGACTGATCTTGTCCTCCCCCACCCTCTCCCCATAACCCTCGACTCCCTTGTCAATCAGAAACCCGTCTAACTCAGCCTCGAATATATTCACTGACCCGGTCACCACCGCTCTCTGGGGGAGAGAATTCCACAGACTGACCACCCTCCGAGAGAAGAAATTCCTCCTCATCTCCGTCTTCAATGGGAGACGCCTTATTCTGAAACTGTGCCCCCCACCCCTCGTTCTAGATTCCCCCACGAGGGGGAAACATCCTCCCAGCATCCACCCTGTTAAGCCCCTGTCAGAATCTTATATGTTTCAATAAGATGGCCTCTCATTCTTCTAAACCCCAATGGGTACAGGCCCAACCTGCTCAACCTCTCCTCATAAGACAAACCCCATCATCCCAGGATTCAGCCCAGTGAACCTCCTCTGAACTGTCTCTAAAGCAGTTATATCTATTTACAAATAAGGAGACCACATCTCTACGCAGTACTCCAGCTGCGGACTCGCCAAGGCCCTGTACAGCAGCAGTGAAACCTCCCTACTTTTACATTCCATCCCCCTCACAATAAACACCAATGCTCCATTTGCCTTCCTAATCACTTGCTGCATCTGCGGACTAACTTCTTCTGATCCATGCACCAGGACACCCAGATTTTTCCGTACCGCAGAGTTCTGAAATCTCTCTCTGTTTAAATAGAATACTGCGTTTCTGTTCCTCCTGCCTCCTGGGCAGGTTCATGTTTTCCCACGTTACACTCCATCCGCCAAATTTTTGCCCACCCGCTTGACCTGTCCATATCCCTTTGCAGACTCTCTACCTCCTGTTGAAGACTTACTTTCCCACCTATCCTGGTGTCATCGGCAGATTTAGCGACCACACATTCGCTGCCCTCATCCAAGTCACTCATATAAATGGTGAATCGTTGATGTCCCAGCACTGACCCCTGAGGCTCTCCGCTCGTCACATCTTGCCAACCCAAAAAAAACCCATTTACCCCTACTCGCTGCTCCCTGTTAGCTGACCAATCCTCTATCCATGTTAATATGTTACCCCCTACACCATGTGCTCTTATCTTCCGGAGTAACCTTTGATGTGGCGTCTAATCGCATGCCTGTCGGAGAGAGAGAGCCAAAGAGAGGGAGGCAGGGAGAGAAAGGGACATGCAGAGAGAGAAAGAGGGAAAGAGACAGACAAAGAAGGAGGGAGAGAGATAGACAGAGAGAGAGGAAAATAGAGAGAGAGATTCAGAGAACGGGAGAGACAGAGGGAGTGCTACAGAGAGAGAGGTAGAGTGAGAGTCAAAGAGAAACAGAGACAGAGACGGAGAGAGAGGGAGGGAGAGAAAGGGAGATCGAGAAGTGTTGAGAGATTGAGAGAGAGAGGGAGACAGAGAGAGAGAAGGTGAGAGCGATTGAGAGAGAGGGACAGAGAGAGAGATGGTGAGAGAGATTGAGAGAGTGGGACAGAGAGAGAGATGGTGAGAGAGATTGAGAGAGAGGGACAGAGAGAGAGATGGTGAGAGAGATTGAGAGAGAGGGACAGAGAGAGAGATGGTGAGAGAGATTGAGAGAGAAGCAGACAGAGAGACAGATGGTGAGAGAAATTGAGAGAGAGGGAAACAGAGAGAGAGATGGTGAGAGAGATTGAGAGAGAGGGAGACAGAGAGAGATTAAGAGAGATTGAGAGAGAGGGAGACAGAGAGAGATGGTGAGAGAGATTGAGAGAGAGGGAGACAGAGAGAGAGATGGTGAGAGAGATTGAGAGAGAGGGAGACAGAGAGAGAGATGGAGAGAGAGATTGAGAGAGAGGGAGACAGAGAGAGAGATGGTGAGAGAGGTAGAGAGAGAGCGACAGAGAGAAAGTAAAGGAAGGGGAGGGAGCTAAAGGGAGATTGAGAGAGAGGGACTGCTGCCCCTGGAGTCAGTACAACCAGCCTCTCATTCTCATCTCAGGGGAAGTGTCATTGTGAAATGGAACCAAGAGGCAGAAACAGTTTTGAGGAACTTTTCACCCTAACATCGAGTCTGAGGAAAGACTGAGACACATCTGAGAGAGAGAGAAGCAGACAGGACAGGAACGGAGGAGAGAGACCCCTCAGACACAAACCATGGAGCAGGACAGCGACTACATGAATACGAGAAACATCAAAAACAACACGACAGCCCCCAGTGAACGTAGGTTAAACTGTTCAATAGAGGGAGAGAGAGAGAGAGGGAGAGAGAGAGAGATGCAAGGAGAGGGACAGCGAGATAGGGAGAGAGACAGAGAGGTGGAGATGGAGAAACAGAGAGAGAAATAGAGCAAGAACGAGAGAGAGAATGAGAAGAGTGAGAGAGAGAAAGAAAGACAGGGAGAGTGAGAGAGACAAATATGCATTGAGAGAGAGGGAAAAACAGAAACAGAGAAAGAGAGGCAGAGAGACAGAAAGTGAGATAGTGAGTTTGATAAATACAGTGTAGAGGGTGCTTTACTCTGTATCTAACCCCGTGCTGTACCTGTCCTGGGAGTGTTTGATGGGGACAGGGTAGAGGGAGCTTCACTCTGTACCTAACCCCGTGCTGTACCTGTACTGGGAGTGTTTGATGGGGACGATGTAGAGGGGGCTTTACTCTGTATCTAACCCCATGCTGTTCCTGTCCTGAGTGTTTGATGGGGACAGTGTAGAGGGAGCTTTACTCTGTATCTAACCCTGTGCTCTACCTGTCCTGAGAGTGTTTGATGGGGACGGTGTAGAGGAATATTTACTCTGTATCTAAACCTGAGCTGTACCTGTCCTGGGAGTGTTTGATGGGGACAGTGTAGATGGAGCTTTACTCTCTTTCTAACCCCGTGCTGTCCCTGTCTTGGGAGCGTTTGACAGGGACTGTAGAGGGGCTTTACTCTGTACCTATGGTAATTCCCCGAAGCCTTCAGCTGCCTGGACCCTAAACTGCAAAAAGCTCTCGCTGAACCTCTCCGCCTATCTATCTCTCTCTCTCTCTCTCTGCCTCAATTTCTCTGTTTCTCTCTCCTCCTTTAAGACGCTCCTTGTACCGATCTCTGTGTCTGAGCTTTTGGTTTCCTGTCCCTAATATCTCCCTGTGTGACTCGGTGTTCGATTCTCTTTGATAACGCTCCTGTACCGTGCACTGGGATGTGAAACGAGGGATATAAACGAGTAACGTGGTTGTTGTTTCTCTTGATAAGGGGGGTAGATACGTCACCATTGTCTGTTCCGTGCAGTAACACGGGTTGCTCAACATGGGTCAATCTTTACTTCTCTATTCCAGGTAAAACTGGGCAGGAACCAGTTGGAGGAAGAAGATCAATAACTTCAACACATCTTGGCATCGCCTGCCTCATTGTCCTAATCATCAGTTTGGTTATTGCGATAGGGCTGAGAGTCCAAGGTAGGAAACTGAATCTGACACTGAACCTGTTACAGAGATTGAACGGAGGCAATACTGAACTCCTTTATTTTCTCACCCTCTGTCCGTAAGCAGGGGTGTTTTCATGTTGGAAATAGGCTGTGGTGTGTTTACCAAAGCCCTCAGTTTGTGAGGTCAGACTTTAAAGGGAGAAGCAGCAACATCTCTCTAGATTTAAATCAGTAGCGTAGTTTATTCATACATTCAAACCCTCTCACACTAACACTGATATATTCCACACCACTCACTAGAACACTGATATTCCCCACACCCCTCACCGTAACAATCTGATATATACCACACCCTTCACCGTAACAATCTGATATATCCCACACCCTTCACCGTAACAATCTGATATATCCCACACACCTCCCTATAACACCCTGATATATTAGGCAGCCCTCACTGTAACACTCTGATATATCCCACACCCTTCACTGTAACATTCCAATATACTCCACACCCCTCACTGTAACACTCTGATATATCTCACACCCCTCACTGTAAAACACTGATTTACACCACGCACCTCAGTGTAAAATGTTGATAAATCCCACACCTCTCACAGAAACAAACTGATATATCCCACACCCCTCACTGTAACACTCAGGCATACCCCACACCCCTCACTCTAACAGTCTGATATATCCCACATCCCTCCCTGTAACACGCTGAAATATCACACACCCCTCACTGGAACACTCTGATATATCCCAGACCCCTCACTGTAACACTCTGATATATCCCACACCCCTCACTGTAACACTCTGATATATCCCACACCCCTCACTGTAACACCCTGATATATCCCACACCCCTCACTGTAACAGTATGATATATCCCACACCCCTCACTGTAACACCCTGATATATCCCACACCCCTCACTGTAACAGTATGATATATCCCACACCCCTCACTGTAACACTCTGATATACCCCACACCCCTCACTGTAACACTCTGATAGTTCCCACTCCCCTCACTGCAACACATTGATATATCCCACATCCCTCACTGTAACACTCTGATATATCCTACACCCCTCACTTTAACACTCTGATATATCCCACGCCCCTCACTGTAACACTCTGCTATATTCCACTCCCCTCACTGTAACACTCTGATATTTCCCACAACCCACACTGTAACACTCTGATATTTCCCACAACCCACACTGTAACACTCTGATATATCCCACACCCCTCACTGTAACACTCTGATATATCACACACCCCTCACTGTAACACTCTGATAGTTCCCACACCCCTCACTGTAACATTCTGATATATCCCACACCCCTCACTGTAACTCCCTGATATACCACACACCCCTCACTGTAACAGTCTGATAGTTCCTACACACATCACTGAAACATTATGAAATATTACACATTCTTCACTTTAACACACTGATATCACACAATCCACACTGTTATACTCTCATATATTGCACATGCTTCACTGTAACACTCGGATATATCCCACACCCCTCACTGTAACACACTGATATGTCCCACACCCCTCACTGTAACACACTGATATATCCCACACCCCTCACTGTAACACTCTGATATATCCCACACGCCTCACTGTAACACTCTGATATATCCCACACCCCTCACTGTAACACTCTGATATATCCCACACCCCTCACTGTAACACTCTGATATATCCCACACCCCTCACTGTAACACTCTGATATGTCCCACATGATTCTCCCTAATATTGAAATATATCACACACCTCTCACTCTAACACTCTGATGTATCTCACATCCCCCACTGTAACACTCTGATATATCCCACATCCCTCACTGTAACACATTGATATATCCCACACCCCTCACTGTAACACTCTGATATATCCCACATCCCTCACTGTAACACATTGATATACCCCACACCCCTCACTGTAACACTCTGATATACCCCACACCCCTCACTGTAGCACTCTGATATACCCCACACCCCTCACTGTAACACTCTGATATATCCCACACCCCACACTGTAACACTCTGACATACCCCACACCCCTCACTGTAACACTCTGACATACCCCACACCCCTCACTGTAACACTCTGATAGATCCCACACCCCTCACTGTAACACTCTGATATACCCCACACCCCTCACTGTAACACTCTGATATACCCCACACCCCTCACTGTAACACTCTGATATACCCCACACCCCTCACTGTAACACTCTGATATATCCCACACCCCTCACTGTAACACTCTGATATATCCCACACCCCTCACTGTAACACTCTGATATACCCCACACCCCTCACTGTAACACTCTGATATATCCCACACCCCTCACTGTAACACTCTGATATACCCCACACCCCTCACTGTAACACTCTGATATATCCCACACCCCTCACTGTAACACTCTGATATACCCCACACCCCTCACTGTAACACTCTGATATATCCCACACCCCTCACTGTAACACTCTGATATATCCCACACCCCTCACTGTAACACTCTGATAGATCCCACACCCCTCACTGTAACACTCTGATATATCCCACACCCCTCACTGTAACACTCTGATATACCCCACACCCCTCACTGTAACACTCTGATATACCCCACACCCCTCACTGTAGCACTCTGATATAACCCACACACCTCACTGTAGCACTCTGATATACCCCACACCCCCCACTGTAGCACTCTGATATACCCCACACCGCTCACTGTAACACTCTGATATATCCCACACCCCTCACTGTAACACTCTGACATACCCCACACCCCTCACTGTAACACTCTGATATATCCCACACCCCTCACTGTAACACTTTGATAGATCCCACACCCCTCACTGTAACACTCTGATATACCCCACACCCCTCACTGTAACACTCTGATATATCCCACACCCCTCACTGTAACACTCTGATATACCCCACACCCCTCACTGTAACACTCTGATATATCCCACACCCCTCACTGTAACACTCTGATATACCCCACACCCCTCACTGTAACACTCTGATATATCCCACACCCCTCACTGTAACACTCTGATATATCCCACACCCCTCACTGTAACACTCTGATATACCCCACACCCCTCACTGTAACACTCTGATATAACCCACACCCATCACAGCGTGTTTCCGCTCAGAGCCACATTATCGGAAGGATTTGAACACATTGGAGAGAAAGCGCAGAAGAGGTTTAGACGGATTTTCTGGGGATGAGAAGCTTCAGTTCCGAGCAGAGACGGGAGAGGTTGGGATTATTCTCCTCGGAGAGAAGGAGGCTGAGAGGGGATTTGATGGAGACGTTCAGAGTCAAGAGGGGGCTGGAGAGAGGAGACGGGGAGAAGCTGTTCGCACTGGGCCCAGAGGACACAGATTTTTAAGCGATTTGCGAAGGAATCAAACGCGATGTGAGAGAAAACGTTTTCGCAGGCCGAGCGGTTCGGCTCTGGGATGTGCTGCCTGGTCATGTGGGGGAGGCAGGTTGAATTGAGGCATTCAAGGGGGCATTGGATGGTTATTTGAACAGATACAATGTGCAGGGGTACAGGGGGGAAAAGGCAGGGCAATGGCACTGGGTCCGAACGCTCATTCGGAGAGCCGGTGCGGACACGATGGGCCAAATGGCCTCCTTCTGTGCACTTCAGACCCTGTGGTTCTTTGACCCTGTAAGTTCTGTGACCCTGTGATTCTCTCAGTCCTACAGATGGACAAGAACATGACGGGGCTGAATGGAAAGATCCGGAATATGTCCGAGACCCTTGAACAGACGCTCCAGGACCGAAGATCTTTCTGCGCCATCCTCCGGAACTACTCGGGTGAGTTGGTGCTGTCGGCCCCCACCCCCTTCCCCACTCTCCCACCATCCCACACTCTGTCCCATTGGGATCGCCCCCACCCCCTGTCTCCCCAACCCCACCCCCTCACCCACTCTCCCATTCTCCCCCGCTCTGTCCTATTGGGATCGCCCCCACCCCCTGTCTCCCCAACCCCACCCCCACCCCCAGCCCTGTCTCCCCGCCCCCACACCCCGTCTCCCTGCCCCCACACCCCGTCTCCCCGCCCCCACACCCCGTCTCCCCGCGCCCACACCCCGTCTCCCCGCCCCCACACCCCGTCTCCCCGGCCCCACACCCCGTCTCCCCGGCCCCACACCCCGTCTCCCCGGCCCCACACCCTGTCTCCCCGACCCCCTGTCTCCCCCCACCTGCCTCCCCACCCGCTGTCCCCCCACCCCACCCCCTATCTCCCCACCCCCACCCCCTGTCTCCCCACCCCCACCCCCACCCTGTCTACCCACCCCACACGTTGTCTCCTCTCCCCCACCCCCTGTCTACCCACTCCAACCCCCTGTCTACCCACCCCCACCCCCACCCCCTGTCTCCCCTCCCTCACCCCCTGTCTCCCCTCCCTCATCCCCTGTCTCCCCTCCCTCACCCCCACCCCCTGTCTACCCGCCCCTGTCTCCCCGCCCCCATCCCCTGTCTCTCCGCCCTCGCCCCCTGTCTCCCGCCCCCGCCCCGTCACCCCGCCCCCTGTCTCCCTGTCTCCCTGACTCCCCACCCCCGCCCCCTGTCTGCCCACCCTGCCCCCTGTCTCCCCACCCCCACCCCACGCCCTGTCTCCCCACCCCCACCCTCCCCAGCCTCCCCACCCCACCCCCACGCCCTGTCTCCCCACCCCCACCCCATCACCCCACCCCCACCCCCTGTCTCTCCACCCCCACCCCCTGTCTCCCCCCCCACCCCCTGTCTCCCCATCCCCACCCCCTGTCTTCCCATCCCTACCCCCTGTCTCCCCACCCCCACCCCCTGTCTCCCCCCCAACCCCGTGTCTCCTCACCCCCACCCCTTGTCTCCCCACCCCCTCCCCCCTGTCTCCCCACCCCCACCCCTTGTCTCCCCACCCCCACCCCCTGTCTCTCCACTCCCACCCCCTGTCTCCCCCCCCACCCCCTGTCTCCTCATCCCCACCCCCTGTCTCCTCACCCCCACCCCCTGTCTCCCCCCCCACCCCCTGTCTCCCCATCCCCACCCCCTGTCTTCCCACCCCTACCCCCTGTCTCCCCACCCCCACCCCCTGTCTCCCCCCCAACCCCGTGTCTCCTCACCCCCACCCCCTGTCTCCCCACCCCCTCCCCCTGTCTCCCCACCCCCACCCCTTGTCTCCCCACCCCCACCCCCTTTCTCCCCACCCCCACCCCCTGTCTCCCCCCCCACCCCCTGTCTCCTCACCCCCACCCACTGTCTCCCCACCCCCTGTCTCCCCCCCAACCCCCTGTCTCCACTCCCCCACCCCCAACCCCTGTCTACCCACCCCCAAGCCCTGTCTCCCCACCCCCATACCCTGTCTCCCCACCCCCACCCCCTGTCTCCCCACCCCTACCCCCTGTCTCCCCACCCCTACTCCCTGTCTCCCCACTCCCACCCCCTGTCTGGGGGTCTGTCCGACAGATTGAGGAGATTGGATAAGGTGCAGGCGGGTGAGCCAAACTCGAAGCCTGAGGCTGACAAACAAAACCACAGCGACCGGACCCGAGGCATTTAAAGCAATAAAGAGATTCGATTGGGTCGATGGAGAGAAACTATTTCCTCTGGTCCGGTGGGTTGTGGGGGAGCCGGGGAGGGGGAGTCGAGAACAAGCGGGAAGAAGGTTAAAATTCGAGCCAGGATGTTCAGGGGGGACATCAGGAAACACCTCTTCACACAAAGGGGAGCAGAAATCAGGAACTCTCCCCCCCAACCCCTGAAATAAACTGTGGGGGCCGGAGGTCAAAGGGGAACGTCAAAACTGAGATTGAGGGATTGTTGTTGGGGATGGAGGGTCACGGAACCGAGGGAGTTAAGGTACAGAGCAGATCCAATAGAATGGTGTAAAATACCCGAGAGGGGCTGAATGGCCTCCTCCTGTTCCTGTGTAACAGGCTCGAGAGGGGCTGAATGGGATCCTCCTGTTCCTGTGTAACAGGCTCGAGAGGGGCCGAATGGGATCCTCCTGTTCCTGTGTAACAGGCTCGAGAGGCGCTGAATGGCCTCCTCCAGTTCCTAATGTCCCGATGTATTTCTCTGAATTAAGTCTTTATAATTTTGCAGAGTCTCTCTGTCCGAACGGCTGGAAAGTTCATAATCATCATTGCTATAGATTCTCAACGGAGAGAGTAAACTGGAACTCGGCAAAACAACAATGTGAATCCCAAAATTCACACTTCATCATCATAAATACAGAACAGGAACAGGTGAGAATGACAGACGCATCTGTCAGAATGAGATAGAGAGAAAATATCCCTCTGCACCGTCCCCATCAAACATACAGCACGGGGTTAGATACAGAGTAAAGCTCCCTCTACACTGTCCCCATCAAACACTCCCAGGACAGGTACAGCACGGGGTTAGATACAGAGTAAAGCTCCCTCTACACTGTCCCCATCAAACACTCCCAGGACAGGTACAGCACGGGGTTAGATACAGAGTAAAGCTCCCTCTACACTGTCCACATCAAACACTCCCAGGACAGGTACAGCACGGGGTTAGATACAGAGTAAAGCTCCCTCTACAGTGTCCCCATCAAACAATCCCAGGGCAGGTACAGCACGGGGTTAGATACAGAGTAAAGCTCCCTCTACACTGTCCCCATCAAACACTCCCAGGACAGGTACAGCACGGGGTTAGATACAGAGTAAAGCTCCTCTACACTGTCCACATCAAACACTCCCAGGACAGGTACAGCACGGGGTTAGATACAGAGTAAAGCTCCCTCTACAGTGTCCCCATCAAACAATCCCAGGGCAGGTACAGCACGGGGTTAGATACAGAGTAAAGCTCCCTCTACACTACATGAACGAGGGTTTCAGTAGTCGATGAGCTGAGCCCGGGGTGGTTCTGGGCGATGTTACGGAGTTGTGAAGAGGCCGTCTTGGTGACGATGTGGATATGAGGTGGGAATCCCATCTCCAGGTTAAACACAACCCCAGGGTTGTGAACAGTCTGGTTCAGACTCAGAGAGTTCCCAGGATGGAGTCGGTAACTCAGGAATGGAGTTTGGAACAGAGACGGAAAAAAACAGCTTCAGTCTTCCCGATATTGAATCAGAGGGAATGAGGGAGAATTTCCTGAGGAAGGGTTTGGTGTATTTTGGGTATCAGTTGTGTGTGCGCGTTTGTGTGAGTTAAGGCAGTCATACTAACTGAACACATTCCATCATTGTATCTGCTGCAGAATTTCATAAAGAAATCTATCGAGAATAATCCTGGGGATTACTGGATCGGATTAACAGATCGACAGAGTGAAGGAAACTGGAAATGGGTGGATGGGACCCCAGTGAGGTGGGTCCCAGCGTCGCATGGAGAGAGAGAGCAGGACAAGGGGATTAGTTTGGGATTGATACAGGGCGATGGGGAGAGAGTGGGACAGTGGGATTAGTTTGGGGATTTGTACAGGACTATGGGGAGAGAGCGGGGCAGTGGGATTAGTTTGGGGATTGATACAGGGTTATGGGGAGAGAGTGGGACAGTGGGATTAGTTTGGGGATTTGTACAGGGCTATGGGGAGAGAGCAGGACAGTGGGATTAGTTTGGGATTGATACAGGGCTATGGGGAGAGAGTGGGACAGTAGGATTAGTTTGGGATTGATACAGGGCTATGGGGAGAGAGTGGGACAGTGGGATTAGTTTGGGGATTTGTACAGGGCTATGGGGAGAGAGCAGGACAGTGGGATTAGTTTGGGATTGATACAGGGCTATGGGGAGAGAGTGGGACAGTGGGATTAGTTTGGGGATTTGTACAGGGCTATGGGGAGAGAGCAGGACAGTGGGATTAGTTTGGGATTGATACAGGGCTATGGGGAGAGTGCGGGGCAGTGGGATTAGTTTGGGATTGATACAGGGCTATGGGGAGAGAGCGGGACAGTGGGATTAGTTTGGGATTTGTACAGGGCTATGGGGAGAGAGCAGGACAGTGGGATTAGTTTGGGATTGATACAGGGCTATGGGGAGAGAGCAGGACAGGGATTAGTTTGGGATTTGTACAGGGCTATGGGGAGAGAGCAGGACAGTGGGATTAGTTTGGGATTGATACAGGGCTATGGGGAGAGAGCAGGACAGTGGGATTAGTTTGGGATTGATACAGGGCTATGGGGAGAGAGCGGGACAGTGGGATTAGTTTGGGGATTTGTACAGGGCTATGGGGAGAGAGCGGGACAGTGGGATTAGTTTGGGTTTTGTACAGGGCTATGGGGAGAGAGCGGGACAGTGGGATTAGTTTGGGTTTTGTACAGGGCTGTAGGAATCTTGCTGATTCTGTGCAGGAATGTGTCGGATTTTTATCGGTATTTTTTATTTCCCCATTTCCCAGTTTTACCCGATGGGAGCAGGGTGAACCGAATAATGCAAAAGGAAATGAAAACTGCGCCATTATCAGAATGAACGGCTGGAATGATGTCAGATGTACCGATCACTTCCCTTTCATCTGTGAGAAAAGGGCACTGCCCTGCGTCGAGGCAGCTGATATTGAGAAATATTGTTCCTGAAGAGAGACTGGGACACAGAACGAGAGTGTCAGGATTGTCCAAAGATCCCCAGCCCCTCCTCCTTCCCCACAATCTCCGGCTGCCCGAGGCCACGTCCAAAAGGTGAAAGTTCACCTGTTCCCCTACTCCCCCAGGAGGAGCCCCCTACAGCGCCACCAGTGGTGGGAGGTGGGAATGACAGCGTGACGTTTGACATTGGAAAACCCCATTATAAATCCAGGCAGGAGTCCGGCGACATGGAACAGGACAGAAGTCCTGCATTTCTCTAGCAACTTTCACTAATTCAGATGATCACCAGCCTGCTTTTGCAGCCAATGAAGCAACTCCTTACAGTGCTTTCATAGTTGTCATGTCAGAAACAAGGCTTTCAATTTGCGTGCAGTAAGCTCCCACTGGACTCAGGATTAAACTCGGTCACATCTGAAATACCCTTTGGACTTTTTCTTCTCGGACTCTGTAAATCACGTCAACTCATTTCAATCTCCCTGGTTCTTGTACTGTTACTATCCATAATTGTAAAAGTTTCCTTTTTCTATCCTCCATTACTGTGTCTGTGCATTTGTGTACGTGTGTGTGTGTGTGTGTGTAAATGTCTATGTGTGTGGGTGTGTGAGTGTTTGAATGTGAGGGTGTGAGCGTGAATGTGTTTGTGTGTGTGTGTGTGTGAGTAGGCGTGTATGTGTGTTTGTGAGAATATGTTTGTGTGAGTGTGTGTGTTTGTGTGAGTGCGCATGAGAGTGGATACGTGTGTGTGTGTGTGTGTGTGAGCGGGTGTGCGAGTGTGTGTGGGTGTGAATGTGGAGGTTGACATTGTGAACATTCCTGCCCCGGGTTTTAAATGTAAATAAACTAACCCGAGTTGATCATAATGTGAGTTTGCTGTGAGTGATTAGTAAAGTGGATCAGACACACTGAGGGTTTGGGAAAACACACCACAACACACTTCACAAAGAATTCAAAACACCTTCTGCGTTCGGACAGTTGGTGAGAGACAGAAGTACAGTTTGCCTGTCTCTCTCCTGTCCGGATCAGTTCGTTCTGAGGAACCTCCCAACTCAGACATGTGTACAAGATCTCCAACTTTGTAATACTGCTCCCAACTTCTCAATTCCTTCATACACCAGCCTACATACTTTTGCTGTAACCAATCCCTTAGGCATGTTCGGTGTCCTGATGAGCAGGAAAACACAATTGCTTCTTTTACCGATTAACTGAAATCTGTGTCCCTCTCGTCCTCGCTCCTCCCCCCAACGAGACAGTTTCTCCCGATCTATCCATGATGCTGCTATCCCTTTCATAGAAACATAGAAACTAGGAGCAGGAGTAGGCCATTCGGCCCTTCGAGCCTGCTCCGCCATTCATTATGATCATGGCTGATCATCCAACTCAATAGCCTGCTCCCGCTTTCTCCCCATACCCTTTGATCCCTTTCGCCCCATGAACTATATCTAACTCCTCCTTGAAAACATACAATGTTTTGGTCTCAACTACTTTCTGTGGTAATGAATTCCACAGGCTCACCACTCTCTGGGTGAAGAAATTTCTCCTCATCTCAGTCCTAAATGGTCGACCCCATATCATCAGACTGTGACCCCTGGTTCTGGACTCCCCCACCATTGGGAACATCCTTCCTGCATCTACCCTGTCTAGTCCTGTTAGAATTTTATAGGTTTCTATGAGATTCCCCCCCTCATTCTTCTGAACTCCAGCGAATATAATCCTAATCGAATCAATCTATCAACATATGTCAGTCCCGCCATGCCAGGAATCAGTCGGGTAAACCATCGCTGCACTCCCTCTATAGCAAGTACATCCTTCCTCAGATAAGGAGACCAAAACTGAACACAATGTTCCAGGTGTGGTCTCACCAAGGCCCTGCACAATTGTAGCAAGACATCCCTGTTCCTGTACTCAAATCCTCTGGCTATGAAGGCCAACGTACCATTTGCCTTCTTTACCGCCTGCTGCACCTGCATGCTTACCTTCAGCGACTGGTGTACAAGGACACCCAGGTCTCGTTGCACATTCCCCTCTCTCAATTTATAGCCATTCAGATAATAATCTGCCTTCCTGTTTTTGCTACCAAAATGGATAACCTCACATTTACCCACATTATACTGCATCTGCCAAGCATTTGCCCACTCACTCAGCTTGTCCAAATCACACTGAAGCATCTCTGCATCCTCCTCACAGCTCACCCTCCCACCCAGCTTTGTGTCATCTGCAAACCTGGAGATATTACATTAATTCCCTCATCTAAATCATTAATATATAATGTGAATAACTGGGATCCCAGCACCGATCCGTGCGGTACCCCACTAGTCACTGCCTGCCATTCGGAAAAAGACCCGTTTCTTCCTTCTCTTTGTTTCCTGTCTGCCAACCAGTTTTCTATCCATCTCAATACACTACCCCTAATCCTACGTGCTTTAATTTTACACGCCAATCTCTTATGTGGGACTTTGTCGAAAGCCTTCTGAAAGTCCAAATGAACCACATCCACTGGCTCCCCCTCATCAACTCTGCTAGTTACATCCTCGAAAAATTCCAGTAGATTTGTCAAGCATGATTTACCTTTCATAAATCCATGCTGACTCTGTCCGATTCTGCCACTGTTTTCCACGTGCTCAGCTATTAAGTCTTTTATAATGGACTCTAGAATTTTCCCCACTACCGATGTCAGGCTGACTGGTCTATAATTCCCTGTTTTCTCTCTGACTCCCTTTTTAAATAGTGGGGTTACATTAGCTATCCTCCAATCTGTAGGAACTGTTCCAGAGTCTATTGAATCTCGGAAGATGACCACCAATGCAGCCGCTATTTCTAGGGCCACATCCTTAAGTACTCTGGGATGTAGATTATCAGGCCAACCCAATTAAAACGTATAGCAACCAACTTCCCCAACCGGAGAACCAACCTAGTATTACAGACCACCAAGAATCTTTTTTATAAAAATTACTCAAACCTTCTGTTTCAATACATAATACAAGTTAGATCACTTGGTAACAGCTGCTATATTGTTGCCGGACAATGTCTTTTTTTACAGTGAGTGGCGTGGACCCAGTCTTCCTTCCCTTTAAACTTCAGGGCCGTTCGAGTTGTTAGCAACAAAAGGTAGGGTCCTTTCCACCCTCTCATGCAATTCAGCTGCTGTTTTGCATAGAGGAAAATGAGTACAAATCCAACATTTAGTCCGATTAACTTGCGAGGCTACGGCCAGCATTCGTTGAACCGCAGAATTGGTATTCCACTCCCCGCAAGGACCACGCAGGAGAGGATCCAAATCAGAGTCAGCATTCTGACGGCTCAGTTAAATTTCTTGCACAAGCCCTTCCGTCCAAGGTCAGCGTCCACTTGACGTGCGATGTGTGGATCCACAAGGGCGCCCTTCAACCTTTACGGCCATATGGGTGGTGAGCAGGACTTGGAAAGGCCCTTCCCATCGAGGTTCCAAACAGTTCTTTCTCCTGAAGGTCTTTACAAGGACTAGGTCCCCGGGCTGGTATTGATGGCAATCTTCAATAATGGGCTTTTTCTGAGCTTCTACTACCTGTATATGTAAGCTCTTGAGAGAATTAGTGAGCACTATACAATATGTAATCATTCCCTCATCCATAGCGTGGATGTCCATTTCCCTAGCAGACAAGGGTGGGGTCACTGGGAGGTGCATAGGACATCCCATTACAACTTCATAAGGAGAGAGGGAGGTGGTACGGTTAGCGTGAGAGTGCATAGCCATGAGCGCCAAGGGTAGAGCTTCAGGCCATTTCAAACCAGTTTCTTCACATAATTTAGGTTGTTTTTCAGAATACCATTTTGTCTTTCCATCGCTCCAGTAGACTTGGGGGTGGTATGGGCAGGAAAGGTGATGGTTGCATTGTAAGGCCTTCGACAGTTCCTTTTTCACTTTAGCAGTAAAATGAACAACAATTTTACAACAACAACAGCATCATTTCGTCGGGTGAGATACGCCTCCACCCGTCGCGAGAACAAACATACTAGAACTAAAACATAATTATATTCCATACATTTAGGCATTTGTATAAAGTCCATTTGTAAGTGTACAAACGGGCACCATGGCTGGGGTCCCGTACCAGCAGTCACTGTGGGCGTCTTGCCTGGGTTATGTCATTGACATAGGTATGACAGGTATTACTAATACAATACCTATTAGCATATTACTATTCACTATACATTCAACATTCATTCTATATACACGTGTTAAACCCCTGAGCTGCCAACCGGTCAAGTCATGATTCCTGTGTCGTGAGAGATTCAATAGATGCTCATTAGTTACCCATAAAGGGACTACCCCTTCTTTAGTCTGTCTTAAATTTTCTCGGGCTTGTTCCAGTGCCCAAGATCCATAGGTGTTGCAAACATCATTTCTGCTCGCTTTGTCTGAAATATTTTTTCCTATTTCAATTAATTTATTGATAGTCCCCACATGACTTTCAAGCACGGTAGCCAGACTTTGGATTAACCAATGATGTCCAACAATGTTGAGTATCATAGTGGCATCATTTATCAGGCTGCGCTTAACACGGTTCCCTCCCAAGCCTGATCGTATCTCGCCACTGAACTGAACTGCTTCAGTCATCAATTGGCGCCTCAGAGCCGTATAGAGTGCTTGGGTATGGGTTGAGCACCATTGGGGCAGGACGACACCGGATACATTCAAGACTACGGGTACCAGCTCATGGTGTATATTATCATACAAAACTTCTGATTAACCAGTACCAAATCATTCGTCGGTCCTGGATGCATAGTCGGACAAGATGGGTCAGTCAGTGTGGTTTGAGGGGCTTCAATTATCTCTACTCAGACTGTGAAAGTAGAGGTGGGCGGTGGCTGGGTAGTGGCTCTTTTGGGCGAACCTCCCATGCTGGATCTGAAGCAAACCCTTACTACAATTTGAAAGCACTTGTTCTCCTACTGTCACATTTATCATTCCCCGTTGCGTCGCATTCGGCACTGTCCGTGCTGTACCAAAGTTCCTCCTGCGGTGCGGGATGGGCAGTGATGATCCCCGACCTTGTTGCCAGTACTGATAGGCCCACGACCAGGATCGTAGATCTGTGGAGACATTAACATCGGCTCCCGTTCTCTGGGTTACCGCTTGGTCAATTGTCATGTATCTTTAACTGTGTGTAATGCCTCCATTTACTTCCCGTTCTCATATCTACAAGTGTGCATGTATCACCTGTCATAATTACCTGGTATGGTCCATTGTTGCTCTTTGGATTTGCCTGTTTCCATATCCTTAATCACCTGTCGGTCTCTGACTTCCTCTCTCCACTCATGTAATTGCCTACTTAATTCCCTTACATTGTCCTGTATTTCTCCTTTCTGTGGCCCTACATCTCCTACTATAATACCTTCAGGTAATAGCATGGCCCTTCCTGTTATCATTTCAAATGGGGTGAACCTGTCGGTCCTGCTTGGGGTAGCCCACGGCGCATTAGAATATTGGGCTGTTCCCTGTCTCTTGATTGATGTTTTTTTTTAAGTTCAGTTCATCCTTTCCACCATCCCTGGACTCTGGGGGTGGTAAGGAATATGGAATTTCTGTTTAAGCTTCATAAGATTACACACTTCTTTAATGTCTCTCCCTGTGAAATGAGTTCCCTGATCTGAATCCATCTGGGTAAACTCCTTCCAGTTTACTCCCTCCTGCTGCTGTCTCATGTCAGACCTCAATTCCTTAAACAACTCTACAATGCACCTTCTTATCCTATCTTTCAATGGCTCAGTATTTTCACTTCCAGTGATGGTTCTCTCTGGGAACCGCTTAACTCTGCCTGTCATCAAGGTGTTAATCCTGTGGTTTTACTTTTTGTAGCTTGCAGGCACATTAATATAGTCAGTAATACATCTGTTTAGCCTTTTTCCAGCTTTCCCTTTACCTCTAAGTTTTCTTTCCTGACCATGATCATCCTAAGGTTCTCTGGAGTTCAGTTTCTCTATTGTCTTGGATTGTTTAAAATGTTTCCTTACTCTTTAGGCCATATTAACTATTCCATTTCAACGGGGATCTCTGTCTCTAGATCTTTGCTTATCTCCCCCTGTGCAGTTCCAATGCTTCAGTTGATGGCCAGATTATCAAATTCATTTCCCTTAAAACAGTTTGTACATTATGTCCTCTTTCCCTGACTCATTCTCCTACTTGCCTCATACCATATTACACTTGCAACAGCTACCATCTTATCTTGTTCATGTTGCCTGGAGAGACTTTAAAATATTCGCATAACAGTTTTAAAAACAGAAATCAGGTATTGACAAGTTTTGCTTCCTTTTCTTCTTCTCAAAGATTTTATTGTCTTAAAAGAAACCCACTAAATTGTGTCTGACCCGTTTCTTTTAGAATTATCCCAGATTCATTAACTCGGCCAAAAATTGGATTTCTGCCAAACTTTGCCAAGGTCTTGAGCTTAGCTTCATATTTTGGGAACAGACTTACAAACACAAAAGCTCGCAGCATTTGAATTAGTGCCAATTGTTGTCAGACCTTTTAAAATGAAAATTCCCTTTTGAGAACTTTATCAAGAACCAAACCTCAAATTTTTAAACTTTGTAAGAACTGTAATTTACACTATCAGAATTAAAACAACTTCTTTTTCATGTGTAACGATTTGTATCCAAGTTATAATTTCCGTATGTTTATCAACACATTCTTTATCTTAGACAGCATCCTAGTGATTCAAAAGTAACCTGTTAAATTACACTGCACTTTACATCTCAAGATTGTCCCAAATTCAAATTACAGTGCTGTTGGAAAGCAGATTTCCTTTCATATTTAATTCATCTCTTCTTAAGAAACCCCTTTTTATCCATTGGAACCATCTAGACCTTGTGTTTACGTCTTTTCATTTTCCTAGAATCCTTCTGAATTTCAAGTAATTTCTTTTTCTCAGAATTTTAGAATACAAACTCGTATGTATTAATCCCAATCAGCTTGGAAGCTGCTGATGAGGGTTATTCCCTACTAGTCTACAAGGGGGTGGTACAAAGGTTGGTTCATCTCAAGGATGAGATAAAGGCAAGCCCTGTTTTATCTTTACACTCCCTTCAAATTACGATTTTTGCCAGAAATCTCAACTCAAACCTTATACTCAAGACTTTGGAATATTTGAATAAACTTTTCCTTTAATCTAATATGGGGCTTTCGACTCTAAAGTGCCCAACTACACACACAAAAGACAATTCAGGGAAGAAAACACATTAAAGCTCACATACAAATGCTTCCTTCCACACAAACAAACACATACATAAAGGTATGTATCGATACTCCTGTAATATTGAACTTAACTCTAAACGAAGCTTCGAGTAGCAGTGGGGGGAATAAAGGGATCGTGAAGGCTCCACCTATAGGGACCTTCAAACTGACGAAAGCTCCACATTTTCTCTGCTGCTGCTTGTGAGTTACTCATTAACCCCCTAGGGGTACCCTTTCTCTCTCTCTCTCTCTCTTCAACACAAACAGCTCTTGTAACTTAGATCAATTCAATTTTTTTTTTAAGTTACAGAAAATTCAGTGGCGAACTATCTACCTCCCTTAAAACATATTATAAGCGGCTCAAATCTGTCCCGATTAAAAGTTCCAGCTGGTGGGAAGCTCTCTCCTTTACTTTGAGTCCATTTAACCCAATCAGAAACATATTGGACAATTTCAGGACCATAATGGACACAAAAGAAAACACAGAAATTACTTACTTTTCACCTCCATGGGACTCGAACCGCTGGGTATACTACTACTACTTTTTTTTAACCTCCATCCATTTTTCATTCCGTTTTCTTGCCCATCTTCAAAGTTTCTGATTTAAGCTCCGGTTTCAGTTTGTTCCTAGTACTTTGCGAAGCGGGGGGAGTGGCAGAGCCCGCTCTGCTGTTGCGATCTCCCATTTTTCTGAAAAGAAAACACAATTAACAGCGCGGCGCGTTTCCTACCCTATGCGCTCACCGGTGTTTAAGAGTTCCTGAACAAGTCCTCCAGTTCCTTGGGTCTTTTGAGTCTGGCCGGTAGCTACCCTTTTTCTAGCACTCCCCCTTTCAGCTAGGATGCTTTCACTGCAATCCCCCTCTCAGCCAGGATGCAGTTCGTACTCTCCCTAACTTAGGAGAGTTAATCCTCCCTTTCTCCGTGAGGGTTCTTTTTTTTAGAGATTCGACAGCCCAGGATTTCAATCACCTCTCCAATTTAAGAGGTTACTGGACTTCATTCGGATCCCATCCTCGTCGCCAATTTGTCGCGGAAAACGGAGTGAATACTCAGACCCAGGAGGTTTGTCTTGGAAGTCTTTATTGAATCATGATATCATAGAGAGCCCAGCAGCATACAACGGAGTTAGCCGGCACTCTGAGGAAGCATCACAGTACACACATATTTATAGTAAAAGTTGTACATATCAAAGAGCTTGAAGGTGATAAGACTGCCTAACCTTCATTAGTTAATTACATTGAGAATCATTGTCTTTGGCATGCAACACACAATTAGTCTATTCTAATTTATGACTATACAGGATATTGGGGGAAGCTCATCTGGTAATAAAAAAGTGAGACAGAGAATAGATAACCATACTTGACCTTATCTTTAGTGCTAGGGGGTGTACACTCTAGAGAACAGATGACCATTGCTTGATCCTGTCTCTTTGTGTTGGGGGCAGACATCCTAGCCTTGTCTCAAGGATTCTAGGAAGCTTGTTTATGATACTCCTTTTCTCCTTTCCTGCTCAACTAGCTGGCAGCTGCAGGTGTACCTGCTAGAACAAAAGAGGGAACTGTGCTGTAGTATTCCACTATGGTTTTAACCGTTTAACCCTTAGTTGTCCTGTAGATGTATTTTATTCTTCCACACCAACATTTCTGGTATGTTATTTGTGTCCTCCTTTGTGGAAACAGAACACAAGTATGTATTTAGTTGGTCAGCCATTTCTTTGTTCTCCATTATAAATTCCCCTGTTTCTGACTGTAAGGGACCTACATTTGTCTTCACCAATCTGTTTCTCTTCACATACCTATAGAAACCTTTACAGTCAGTTTTTATGTTCCCTGCAAGCTTACTATCATGCTCTATTTTCCCCTTCTTAATCAATCCCTTAGTCCTCCTTTGCTGAATTCTAAACTGCTCCCAATCCTCAGGTCTGTTGTTTTTTCTGGCCAATTTGTATGCCTCTTCCTTGCATCTAATACTCTCTCTAATTTCCCTCGTAAGCCATGGTTTGGCCACCTTTCCTGTTTTACTTTTGCTCCAGACAGGAATAAACAATTGTTGCAGTTCACCCATGCGCTCTTTGAATGTTTGCCATTGCCTATCCAACGTCATCCCTTTGAGCAACGTTTCCCAATCCATCATAGCCAACTCGCGCCTCATACCATCGTAGTTTCCTTTATTAAGCTTCAGGACCCAAGTCTCAGAATCAACCACGTCACTCTCCATCTTGATGAAGAATTCTATCATATTATGGTCGCTCATCCCCAAGGGGCCTCGCACAAGTAGATTGCCAATTATTCCTTTCTCATTACACAATACCCAGTCAAGGATGGGCTGTTCTCTCGTTGCTTCCTCAAAGCACTGGTCCAGAAAAACATC
The DNA here is from genome assembly GCF_964194155.1 of Cetorhinus maximus. Lineage (NCBI taxonomy): Eukaryota > Metazoa > Chordata > Chondrichthyes > Lamniformes > Cetorhinidae > Cetorhinus > Cetorhinus maximus. The sequence goes on from NW_027597336.1 coordinate 28,896, forward strand.
CCATATACACTCCAGGAATTGGTCCTCCATGGTATTGTTACTAATTTGATTTGCCCAATCTATATGCAGATTAAGGTGACCCATAATTACAGATGTTCCTTTATTACATGCGTCTCTAATTTCCTGTTTAATGCCATTCTCAACATCACCACTACAGTTTGGGGGTCTATATACAACCCCCACTAACGTTTTTTGCCCCTTAGTGTTTCTCAGCTCTACCCATACAGATTCCACATCGTCGGAGCTAATGTCTTTCCTCACTATTGCGTTAATTTCCTCTTTAACCAGCAATGCAACTCCACCACCTTTTCCTTATTGTCTGTCCTTCCTAAATACTGAATACCCCTGGATGTTGAGTTCCCTTCTTGCAGCCATGTCTCCGTAATTCCGACTATATCATACCTGTTTACATCTATTTGCGTGGTTAATTTATCCACTTTATGCGAATGCTCCTCGCATTAATGGTCAAAGCCTTAAGGATTGTCTTTTTAACACTACTTGTCCCGTTCCCACTATTTTTCACTGAGGCCCTGTTTGATTCTTGCCCTTGATTTCTCTGACTATCACTTTTCTTATTCCGCTTTCTGTCTTTTGTTCTTGTCTTTGATTCCCCTTTCTCTGACTCCTTGCATAGGTTCCCGTCCCCCTGCCATTTTAGTTTAAATCCTCCCCAACCACTCTAGCAAATGTTCCCCCTAGGACATCAGTCCCAGTCCTGTCTAGGTGTAACCCGTCCGGTTTGTACTGGTCCCACCTCCACCAGAACCGGTCACAATGTCCCAGGAATTTGAAACCCTCCACTTCACACCATCTCTTCAACCACATATTCATCTGATGTATCCTGCTATTTCTACACTGACTGGTACGTGGCACTGGTAGTAATCCTGAAATCACTACCTTTGGGGTCCTACTTTTCAACTTACTTCCTAACTCCATATATTCTGCTTTTTGGATCTCATCCCTTTTCTCACCTATGTCGTTTGTACCAATGTGCACCACGACCACTGGGTGTTCACCCTTCCCCTTCAGAATGTCCTCTAGCCGCTCTGAGACATCCTCGACCCGAGCACCAGGGAGGCAACGTACCATCCTGGAGTCTCGTTTGCAGCCACAGAAATGCCTCTCTATTCCCCTTACAATTGAATCCCCTGTAGCTGTTGTGTTCCCACACATTTTACTCCTCCCCTGTGCAGCAGAGTCAACCATGGTGCAACAAATTTGGCTGTTGCTGCTTTCTCCTGAGAGGCCATTCCCCCCCCCAACAGTATCCAAAGCGGTATATCTATTTTGCAGGGAAATAGCCACAGGAGATTCCTGCACTGCCTGCCTAGTCCCCTTGCTTTGCCTTGTGGTCACCCATTCCCTTCCTGCATGTGGACTCTTACCCTACGGTGTGACCACCTCTCTATACGTCCCTATCCACGATACTCTCCACCTGGCGGATGCTCCACCGTGTCCCCAGCCGCCGCTCCAGCTCCAAATCCCCGGCTTCCAGGAGCTGCAGCTGGAGACACTTCCCGCACACAGGCTGGTCCCGGGCACTGGAAACGTGCCCGGCTTCCCACATAGAGCAGGATGAGCACACCACGGCTTTGAGCTCTCCTGCCATGACTGACCCCTTTAAATTAAATTAAACCTTTTGGAAGATACTTAATATCAAATAATATCAATTACTCTCGGGCCCTTCATCCCTGCTCCTCGCTGTTACAGAATATAGTCCCTTACAAACGATGAACCACAAAATAAGATCTTAAACACTCTCAGCAATAAAAGCAGTAAACGCTGACCCGGCCGCACTCATTGTCCTCGAAGGATCACCTCGTTCCCGCCTCACTGAACTCCCTTAGTGACCTTTGCTCCTGCTCAACTCCCGGCTCCTCTCGCGCTTCCCTTCAACTGACACAGAGCGCGCAGGGGGCGGGGTCACACAGAGCGGGCTGGGGGCGGGGTCACACTGAGCGGGCAGGGGGCGGGGTTAGACGGGGCGGGGTTACACTGAGCGGGCAGGGGGCGGGGTCACACAGAGCGGGCAGGGGGCGGGGTGACACAGAGCGGGCAGGGGGCGGGGTTAGACGGGGCGGGGTTACACTGAGCGGGCAGGGGGCGGGGTCACACAGAGCGGGCAGAGGGCGGAGTGACACAGAGCGCGCAGGGGGCGGGGTCACACAGAGCGGGCAGAGGGCGGGGTGACACAGAGCGGGCAGGGGGCGGGGTTAGACGGGGCGGGGTTACACTGAGCGGGCAGGGGGCGGGGTCACACAGAGCGGGCGGGGGGCAGCGGGCGGGGGTCACACAGAGCGGGCAGGGGGCGGGGTCACACGGAGCCGGCAGGGGGCGGGGTCACACAGACCTCGCAGGGGGCGGGGAGACACGGAGCGCGCAGGGGGCGGGGTCACACAGGGAGGGCAGGGGGCGGGGTTAAACTGTGCGGGAAGGGGATGGGGTGATACAGAGCGGAAAAGGGGCGGGGTTATACAGGGGGCGGAGGGGGTGGGGTGACAGTGCAGGAAGGGGGCGTTGTCACAAAGAGCAGCCAGTGGGCGGGGTCAAACAGTGCGCAGGGGGCGGGGTCACACAGAGCGGGCAGGGGGCGGGGTGACACAGAGCGCGTGGGGGCGGGGTCACACAGAGCGGGCAGGGGGCGGGGTGACACAGAGCGCGCTGGGGGGGGGGTCGCACGGAGCGGGCAGGGGGCGGGGTCGCACGGAGCGGGCAGGGGGCGGGGTCGCACGGAGCGGGCAGGGGGCGGGGTGATACAGAGCGGGCAGGGGGCGGGGTTACACCGAGCGGACAGGGGGCGGGGTTACAGTGTGCGCGCAGGGGGCGGGGTTACACAGAGCGGGCAGGGGGCGGGGTGACACTGAGCCGGCAGGGGGCGGGGTGACACTGAGCCGGCAGGGGGCGGGGTGACACACGGCAGGCAGGGGGCGGGGTGACACGGAGCGAGCATTGGGCGGGGTTTTAGAGAGCGAGCAGGTGCGGGGCGACACAGGGCGGGCAGGTGCGGGGTCACACAGAGCGGGCAGGGGGCGGGGTGACACAGGGCGGGCAGGTGCGGGGTCACACAGAGCGAGCAGTGGGCGGGGTGACACAGGGCGGGCAGGTGCGGGGTCACACAGAGCGAGCAGTGGGCGGGGTGACACAGAGCGGGCAGGTGCGGGGTCACACAGAGCGAGCAGTGGGCGGGGTTTTAGAGAGCGGGCAGGGGGTGGGGTGACACAGAGCGGGCAGGTGCGGGGTCACACAGAGCGAGCAGTGGGCGGGGTTTTAGAGAGCGGGCAGGGGGTGGGGTGACACAGCGAGCAGTGGGCGGGGTTTTAGAGAGCGGGCAGGTGCGGGGTCACACAGAGCGAGCAGTGGGCGGGGTTTTAGAGAGCGGGCAGGGGGTGGGGTCACACAGAGCGAGCAGTGGGCGGGGTTTTAGAGAGCGGGCAGGGGGTGGGGTGACACAGAGCGAGCAGTGGGCGGGGTTTTAGAGAGCGGGCAGGGGGTGGGGTCACACACAGCGAGCAGTAGGCGGGGTTTTAGAGAGCGGGCAGGGGGTGGGGTCACACAGAGCGAGCAGTGGGCGGGGTTTTAGAGAGCGGGCAGGGGGCGGGGTGACACAGAAGGGGCAGGGGGCGGGGTTTTAGAGCGGGCGGGGTTTTAGAGCGGGCAGGGGGCGGGGTGACACAGAGCGCGCAGGGGGCGGGGTGACACAGAGCTGGCAGGGGGCAAGTTGATAGAAATCGCGCAGGGGGCGAGTTGATAGAGACCGGGGAGGGGGCGGGGAGGGGGCGGGGAGGGGGCGGGGAGGGGGCGGGGGGACACAGAGCGGGCAGGGGGCGGGGGGACACAGAGCGGGCAGGGGGCGGGGGGACACAGAGCGGGCAGGGGGCGGGGGGACACAGAGCGGGCAGGGGGCAGGGAGACTCAGAGCGGGCAGGGGGCGGGGGGACACAGAGCGGGCAGGGGGCGGGGGGACACAGAGCGGGCAGGGGGTGGGGGGACACAGAGCGGGCAGGGGGCGGGTTGATAGAGAGCGGGGAGGGGGCGGGGAGACACAGAGGTAGCAGGGGGCGGGGTTGCACAGAGCGGGCAGGGGGCGAGGTCAAACAAACCGCAGGGGGCGGGTTGATACAGAGCCAGCAGGGGGAAGGGTGACACGGAGCGCACCGGGGGCGGGGTCACACAAAACGCAGGGGGCGGGGTCACACAAAACGTAGTGGGCGGGGAAACACAAAACGCTGGGGGGTCACAAACCGCAAGGGGCGGGGCCACACAAAACGCAGGTGGCGCGGTGACACAGCCGGCAGGGGGCGGGGCCACACAGAGCGGGAAGGGGGCGGGGAGACTCAGAGCGGGCAGGGGGCGGGGTGACACAGAAGGGGCAGGGGGCGGGGTGACACAGAAGGGGCAGGGGGCGGGGTGACAGAGCGTGCAGGGGGCGGGGTGACACAGAAGGGGCAGGGGGCGGGGTGACACAGAGCGTGCAGGGGGCGGGGTGACACAGAAGGGGCAGGGGGCGGGGTGACACAGAGCGTGCAGGGGGCGGGGTGACACAGAGCGGGCAGGGGGCGGGGTGACACTGAAGGGGCAGGGGGCGGGGTGACACAGAGCTGGCAGGGGGCGGGGAGACAGAAGGGGCAGGGGGCGGGGTGACACAGAGCTGGCAGGGGGCGGGGAGACAGAAGGGGCAGGGGGCGGGGGGACACAGAAGGAGCAGGGGGCGGGGTGACACTGAAGGGGCAGGGGGCGGGGTTACACAGAGCGTGCAGGGGGCGGGGTGAGACTGAAGGGGCAGGTTGCGGGGTGACACAGAGGGGGCAGGGGGGGGTGACAGAACGGGAAGGGGGCGGGGTCACACGGAGAACGCAGGGGGCGGGGTCACAAGGAGAGCGCAAGGGGCGGGGTCACACGGAGAGGGCAGGGGGCGGGGTCACACGGAGAGCGCAGGGGGCAGGGTCACACGGAGAGCGGAGGGGGCGGGGTCACACGGAGAGCGCAGGGGGCGGGGTCACACGGAGAGCGCAGGGGGCGGGGTCACACGGAGAGCGCAGGGGGCGGGGTCACACAGAGAGCGCAGGGGGCGGGGTCACACCGAGAGCGCAGGGGGCGGGGTCACACCGAGAGCGCAGGGGGCGGGGTCACAGAGCGGACAGGGGGCGGGGTGAGGGGGGTCACATGTGACTTAGGAGCAGGAATAGGCCATTCGGCCCCTCGAGCCTGCTCTGCCATTCAGTAAGATCATGGCTGATCTTGTCCTTCCCCCACCCTCTCCCCATAACCCTCGAGTCCCTTGTCAATCAGAAACCCGTCTAACTCAGCCTCGAATATATTCACTGACCCGGTCTCCACCGCTCTCTGGGGGAGAGAATTCCACAGACTGACCACCCTCCGAGAGAAGAAATTCCTCCTCATCTCCGTCTTCAATGGGAAACCCCTTATTCTGAAACTGTGCCCCCCTACCCCTCGTTCTAGATTCCCCCACGAGGGGGAAACATCCTCCCAGCATCCACCCTGTTAAGCCCCTGTCAGAATCTTATATGTTTCAATAAGATGGCCTCTCATTCTTCTAAACCCCAATGGGTACGGGCCCAACCTGCTCAACCTCTTCTCATAAGACAAACCCCATCATCCCAGGAATCAGCCCAGTGAACCTCCTCTGAACTGTCTCTAAAGCAGTTATATCTATTTACTAATAAGGAGACCACAACTCTACGCAGTACTCCAGCTGCGGACTCGCCAAGGCCCTGTACAGCAGCAGTGAAACTTCCCACCCGCTTGACCTGTCCATATCCCTTTGCAGACTCTCTACCTCCTGTTGACAACTGACTTTCCCACCTATCCTGGTGTCATCGGCAGATTTAGCGACCACACATTCGCTGCCCTCATCCAAGTCACTCATATACATGGTGAATCGTTGAGGTCCCAGCACTGACCCATGAGGCTCTCTGCTCGTCACATCTTGCCATCCCGAAGAAACCCATTTACTCCTACTCGCTGATATCGGAGAAAGAGAGAGAGAGAGAGACAGAGAGAGAGAAAGGGACAGGCAGAGAGAGAACCAGGGAAAGAAACACACAGAGACGGGGGACAGAGAGAAGGAGGCAGGTAGACAGAGCGACTCAGAGAACGGGAGAGACAGAGAGAGAGTGACAGAGAGAGAAAGTGACAGAGAGCGAGAGGGTGACAGAGAGCGAGAGGGTGACAGAGAGCGAGAGGGTGACAGAGAGCGAGAGGGTGACAGAGAGAGGGTTACAGAGAGAGAGAGGGTGACACAGAGAGAGGGTGACAGAGAGAGAGAGTGACAGAGAGAAAGAGTGACAGAGAGAGAGAGTGACAGGATGAGAGTGAAAGACGGAGGGAGAGAAACCGAGTTTGAGGCGTGGTGAGAGAGATTGAGAGAGAGGGACAGAGAGAGAGAGATGGTGAGAGATTGAGAGAGAGGGAGACTGAGAGAGAGATGATGAGAGAGATTGAGACTGATAGAGACAAAGATAGATGGTGAGAGAGATTGTGAGAGAGAGGGAGACAGAGAGAGAGATGCTGAGAGAGATTGAGAGAGAGGGACTGTTGCCCCTGGAATCAGTACAAACAGCCTCTCATTCTGATCTCAGGGGAAGTGTCATTGTGAAATGGAACGAAGAGGCAGAAACAGTTTTGAGGAAGTTTTTGCCCTGAGAGAGAGAGGGGGAGGGGAGGGAGAGAGAGAGGTAAGAGAGATAGAGGTAGAGAGAGAGAGTGAAACATCAGAGAGAGAGAGACAGAGAGAGGGGAAGAGAGACAGAGAGAGAGAATGAGAGAGAGAGAGAGACAGACAGACAGAGTGGGAAGGAGACAGAGAGTGAGGGAGGGAGACAGACACAGAGAGAGAGAGACAGCAAGGGGGAGAGACAGAGACACAGAGAGAGAAACACACACACACACAGACAGAGAGAAGGGGAGGGAGACAGAGGGAGAGAGGGGGAGAGAGACAGACAGACAGAGAAGGGGGAGGGAGACAGAGAGCAAGGGAGGGAGACAGAGAGAGAGAGAGAGAGAGACAGCAAGGGAGAGAGACAGAGACACAGAGAGAGAGAGAGAGACACAAACACAAACACATACACACACAAAGAGAGAGAGGCAGAGACAGAGAAAGAGGGGGACAGGGAGGGAGAGGAACATAGGAACATATGGCTTAGGAGCAGGAGTAGGCCATTCAGCCTCTCGAGCCTGCTCTGCCATTCAGTAAGATCTTGGCTGATCTGGTCCTTCCCCGCCCTCTCCTCATAACCCTCGACTCCCTTGTCAATCAGAAACCCGTCTAACTCAACCTTGAATATATTCATGACCTGGCCTCCATCGCTCTCTGGGGGAGAGAATTCCAGAGACTGACCACCCTCCGAGAGAAGAAATTCCTCCTCATCTCCGTCTTCAATGGGAAACCCCTTATTCTGAAACTGTGCCTCCCACTCCTCGTTCTAGATTCCCCCACGAGGGGGAAACATCCTCCCAGCATCCACCCTGTCAAGTCCCCCATCAGGATCTTATATCTTTCAATAAGATGGCCTCTCATTCTTCTAAACTCCAATGGGTACGGGTTCAACCTGCTCAACCTCTCCTCATAAGACAAACCCCATCAACCCAGGTATCAGCCCAGTGAACCTCCTCTGAACTGTCTCTAAAGCCGTTGTATCTGTTTAAAAATAAGGAGACCGCAACTCTACGCAGTACTCCAGCTGCGGACTCGCCAAGGCCCTGTACAGCAGCAGTGAAACTTCCCTACTTTTACATTCCATCCCCCTCACAATAAACACCAACGCTCCATTTGCCTTCCTAATCACTTGCTGTATCTGCGGACTAACTTCTTGTGATCCCTGCACCAGGACACCCAGATCCCTCCGTACTGCAGAGTTCTGAAATCTCTCTCCGTTTAAATAGAATACTGCGTTTCTGTTCTTCCTGCCTTCTGGGCAGGTTCATGTTTTCCCGCGTTACACTCCATCTGCCAAATTTTTGCCCACCCGCTTGACCTGTCCATATCCCTTTGCAGATTCTCTACCTCCTGTTGACGACTGACTTTCCCACCTATCCTGGTGTCATCGGCAGATTTAGCGACTACACATTCGCTGCCCTCATCCCAGTCACTCATATAAATGGTGAATCGTTGAGGTCCCAGCACTGACCCCTGAGGATCTCCGCTCGTCACATTTTGCAAACCCGAAAAAAACCCATTTACCCCTACTCGCTGCTCCCTGTTAGCTGACCAATCCTCTATCCATGTTAATATGTTACCCCCTAGACCATGTGCTCTTATCTTCCGTAGTAACCTTTGATATGGCAGCTAATCACACGCCTGTCGGAGAGAGAGAGCCAAAGAGAGGGAGGCAGAGAGAGAAAGAGACAGGCAGAGAGAGAGAGGGAAAGAGAAAGACATAGAAAGAGGGAGAGAGATAGACAGAGAGAGGCAAATAGAGAGAAAGATTCAGAGAACGGGAGAGACAGAGAGAGAAAGCGACAGAGAGAGAGAGGTAGAGTGAGAGTGAAAGAGAAACAGAGACAGAGACAGAGGGAGGGAGAGAAAGGGAGATTGCGAAGTGTTGAGAGAGATTGTGAGAGAGAGGGAGACAGCGAGAGAGATGGTGAGAGAGATTGAGAGAGGAGACAGAGAGAGAGATGGTGAGAGAGATTGACAGAGAGGGAGAGAGAGAGAGATGGTGAGAGAGATTGAGAGACAGGGAGAGAGAGAGATGGTGAGAGAGATTGAGAGAGAAGGAGACAGAGAGAGAGATGGTGAGAGAGATTGAGAGAGAGGGAGAGAGAGAGAGAGATGGTGAGAGAGATTGTGAGAGAGGGAGACAGAGAGAGAGATGGTGAGAGAGATTGAGAGAGAGGGAGAGAGAGAGAGAGATGGTGAGAGAGATTGTGAGAGAGGGAGACAGAGAGAGAGATGGTGAGAGAGAATGTGAGAGAGGGAGACAGAGAGAGAGATGGTGAGAGAGATTGAGAGAGAGGAACTGCTGCCTCTGGAGTCAGTACAACCAGCCTCTCATTCTGATCTCAGGGGAAGTGTCATTGTGAAATGGAACCAAGAGGCAGAAACAGTTTTGAGGAAGTTTTTGCCCTGACATAGAGTCTGAGGAAAGACTGAGACACATCTGAGAGAGAGAGAGAAGCAGACAGGACAGGAACGGAGGAGAGAAACCTCTCAGACACAAACCATGGAGCAGGACACCGACTACATGAATATGAGACACATCAAAAACAACACGACAGCCCCCAGTGAACATAGGTTAAACTGTTCAATAGAGGGAGAGAGAGAGAGAAGCAGAAAAACACAGAGAGATAGAGGCAGAGACAGAGAGACAGAGGGACAGGGAGAGAGCGGAACATAGAAACATTTGACTTAGGAGCAGGAGTAGGCCATTCGGCCCCTCAAGCCTGCTCTACCATTCAGTAAGATCATGGCTGATCTTGTCCTTCCCCACCTTCTCCCCATAACCCTCGACTCCCTTGTCAATCAGAAACCCGTCTAACTAAGCCTCGAATATATTCACTGACCCGGTCTCCACCGCTCTCTGGGGGAGAGAATTCCACAGACTGACCACCCTCCGAGAGAAGAAATTCCTCCTCATCTCCGTCTTCAATGGGAGACGCCTTATTCTGAAACTGTGCCCCCCACCCCTCGTTCTAGATTCCCCCACGAGGGGGAAACATCCTCCCAGCATCCACCCTGTTGAGCCCCTGTCAGGATCTTATATGTTTCAATAAGATGTCCTCTCATTCTTCTAAACTCCAATGGGTACAGGCCCAACCTGCTCAACCTCTCCTCATAAGACAAACCCCATCATCCCAGGAATCAGCCCAGTGAACCTCCTCTGAACGTCTCTAAAGCAGCAATATCTATTTACAACTCTACGCAGTACTCCAGCTGCGGACTCACCCAGGCCCTGTACAGCAGCAGTGAAACTTCCCTACTTTTACATTCCATCCCCCTCACAATAAACACCAACGCTCCATTTGCCTTCCTAATCACTTGCTGCATCTGCGGACTAACTTCTTGTGATCCATGCACCAGGACACCCAGATCCCTCCGCACCGCAGAGTTCTGAAATCTCTCTGCGTTTAAATAGAATACTGCGTTTCTGTTCCTCCTGCCTCCTGGGCAGGTTCATGTTTTCCCACATTACACTCCATCTGCCAACTCTTTGTCCACCCGCTTGACCTGTCCATATCCCTTTGCAGACTCTCTACCTCCTGTTGATGACTTACTTTCCCACCTATCCTGGTGTCATCGGCAGATTTAGTGACCACACATTCGCTGCCCTCATCCAGGTCACTCATATAAATGGTGAATCGTTGAGGTCCCAGCACTGACCCCTGAGGCTCTCCGCTTGTCACATCTTGCCAACCCGAAAAAACCCATTTACCCCTACTCGCTGCTCCCTGTTAGCTGACCAATCCTCTATCCATGCTAATATGTTACCCCCTACACCATGTGCTCTTATCTACCGCAGTAACCAATGATGTGGTGGCTAATTACATGCCTGTTGGACAGACAGAGAAACAGAGAGAGAGAAAGATGGCGAGGCAGAGAGAGAAAGAGACAGACAGAGAGAGAAAGAGGGAAAGGCACAGACAGAGACAGGGAGAGAGAGAGTTGGAGTGAGGCAGACAGAGAAATTCAGAGAACGGGGGAGAGAGAGAGAGAGAGCGACAGAGAGAGAGAGACAAACAGAGAGAGAAAGAGGCAGGTAGAGAGATAAAAAGGGAAAGAGACAGACAGAGTCGGGGGAGTGAGGGAGAGTCACATAGAGAGAGAGATTCAGAGAAAGGGGGAGACAGAGAGAGTGACAGAGAGAGAGAGAGACAGAGTGAGAGCGAAAAAGAGAAGAGAGAGAGGGAAAGAGAGGGAGGGAGAGAAAGGGAGATTGAGAGAGAGGGACAGAGAGAGAGATGGTGAGAGAGATTGAGAGAGAGAGGAACAGAGAGAAATGATGAGAGAGATTGAGAGAGAGGGAGACAGAGAGAGAGATGGTGAGAGAGATTGAGAGAGAGGGAGACAGAGAGAGAGATTGTGAGAGAGATTGAGAGAGAGGGAGACAGAGAGAGAGATGGTGAGAGAGATTGAGAGAGAGGGAGACAGAGAGAGAGATTGTGAGAGAGATTGAGAGAGAGGGAGACAGAGAGAGAGATGGTGAGAGAGATTGAGAGAGAGGGAGACAGAGAGAGAGATGGTGAGAGAGATTGAGAGAGAGGGAGACAGAGAGAGAGATGGTGAGAGAGATTGAGAGAGAGGGAGACAGAGAGAGAGATGGTGAGAGAGACAGAGAGAGGGAGACAGAGAGAGAGAGGGTGAGAGAGATTGAGAGAGAGGGAGAGAGAGAGATGGTGAGAGAGATTGAGAGAGGGAGACAGAGAGAGAGAGGGTGAGAGAGATTGAGAGAGAGGGAGACAGAGAGAGATGGTGAGAGAGACAGAGAGAGGGAGACAGAGAGAGAGAGGGTGAGAGAGATTGAGAGAGAGGGAGACAGAGAGAGAGATGGTGAGAGAGATTGTGAGAGAGGGAGACAGAGAGAGAGATGGTGAGAGAGATTGAGAGAGAGGGAGGCAGAGAGAGAGATGGTGAGAGAGATTGAGAGAGAGGGACTGCTGCCCCTGGAGTCAGTACAACCAGCCTCTCATTCTGATCTCAGGGGAAGTGTCATTGTGAAATGGATCCAAGAGGCAGAAACAGTTTTGAGGAAGTTTACGCCCTGACATCGAGTCTGAGGAAAGACTGAGACACATCTGAGAGAGAGAGAGAAGCAGACAGGACAGGAACGGAGGAGAGAGACCCCTCAGACACAAACCATGGAGCAGGACACCGACTACATGAATACGAGAAACATCAAAAACAACACAACAGCCCCCAGTGAACATAGGTTAAACTGTTCAATAGAGGGAGAGAGAGAGAGAGATGCAAGGAGAGGGACAGCGAGATAGGGAGAGAGACAGAGAGGTGGAGATGGAGAAACAGAGAGAGAAATAGAGCAAGAACGAGAGAGAGAATGCCAAGAGTGAGAGAGAGAAAGAAAGATAGGGAGAGTGAGAGAGACAAATATGCATAGAGAGATGGAAAAACAGAAACAGAGAAAGAGAGGCAGAGAGACAGAAAGTGAGATAGAGAGTTTGATAAAGACAGTGCAGGGGAAGTTTTACTCTGTATCTAACCCCGTGCTGCACCTGTCCTGGGAGTGTTTGAAGGGGACGGTGTAGAGGGAGCTTTACTCTGTATCTAACCCCATGCTGTACCTGTCCTGGGAGTGTTTGATGGGGACGGTGTAGAGGGAGCTTTACTCTGTATCTAACCCCGTGCTGTACCTGTCCTGGGAGTGTTTGATGGGGACGGTGTAGAGGGAGCTTTACTCTGTATCTAACAACGTGCTGTACCTGTCCTGGGAGTGTTTGATGGGGACGGTGTAGAGGGAGCTATACTCTGTATATCACCCGTTGCAGTACATGTCCTGGGAGTGTTTGAAGGGGACGATGTAGAGGGAGCTTTACTCTGTATCTGATCCCGTGCTGTACCTGTCCTGAGTGTTTGATGCAGACAGTGTAGAGGGAGCTTCACTCTGTATCTAACCCTGTGCTGTACCTGTCCTGGGAGTGTTTGATGGGGAGGGTGTAGAGGGAGCTTTACTCTGTATCTAACCCTGTGCTGCACCTATCCTGGGAGTGTTTGGTGGGGACATGTTAGACTGACCTTTACTCTGTATCTAACCCCGCGCTGTCCCTGTCCCTGGAGAGTTTGTTGGGCACAGTGAAGAGGGAGCTTTACTCTGTATCTAACCCCGTGCTGTACCTGTCCTTGGAGTGTTTGATGGGGACGGTGTAGAGGGAGCTTTACTCTGTATCTAAACCTGTGCTGCACCAATCTTGGGAATGTTTGATGGGGACATGTTCGACTGAGCTTTACTCTGTATCTTATCCCGTGCTGTCCCTGTCCTGGGAGTGTTTGATGGGGACATGTTAGACTGACCTTTACTCTGTATCTAATCCCGCGCTGTCCCTGTCCCTGGAGAATTTGTTGGGGACAGTGTAGAGGGAGCTTGACTCTGTATCTAACCCTGTGCTGCACCAATCTTGGGAATGTTTGATGGGGACATGTTCAACTGAGCTTTATTCTGTATCTTATCCCGTGCAGTCCCTGTCCTAGGAGTGCTTGATGTGGACAGTGTGGAGGTAGCTTTACTCTGTATCAAACCCCGTGCTGTCCCTGTCCTGGGTGTGTTTGATGGGTGCGGTGTAGGAGGAGTTTTACTCTGTATCTAACCCCGTGCTGTCCCTGTCCTGGGTGTGTTCGATGGTGATGGTGTAGAGCGAGCTTTACTCTGTATCTAACCCCGTGCTGTACCTGTCCTAGGAGTGCTTGATGGGGACGGTGTAGAGGGAGCTTTACTCTGTATCTAACCCAGTGCTGTACCTGTCCTGGGAGTGTTTGATGGGGACGGTGTAGAGGGAGCTTTACTCTGAATCTAACCCCGTGCTGTACCTGTCTGGGAGTGTTTGATGGGGACGGTGTAGAGGGAGATTTACTCTGTATCTAACCCCATGCTGTACCTGTCCTGGGAGTGTTTGATGGGGGACGGTGTAGAGGGAGCTTTACTCTGTATCTAACCCCGTGCTGTACCTGTCCTGGGAGTGTTTGACGGGGACGCTGTAGAGGGAGATTTACTCTTTATCTAACCCCATGCTGTTCCTGTCCTGGCAGTGATTGACGTGGACAGTGTAGAGGGAGCTTTACTCTGTATCTAACCCCGTGCTGTACCTGTCCTCAGTGTTTGATGGGGACAGTGTAGATGGATCTTTACTCTGCATCTAACAACGTGCTGTACCTGTCCTGGGAGTGTTTGAAGGGGACGGTGTTGAGGTAGCTTTACTCTGCAACTAACCCCGTGCTTTTCCTGTCCTGGGTGTGTTTGATGGGCACGGTGTAGAGGGAGCTTGACTCTGTATCTAACCCTGTGCTGCACCAATCTTGGGAATGTTTGATGGGGACATGTTCAACTGAGCTTTACTCTGTATCTTATCCCGTGCAGTCCCTGTCCTAGGAGTGCTTGATGTGGACAGTGTGGAGGTAGCTTTACTCTGTATCAAACCCCGTGCTGTCCCTGTCCTGGGTGTGTTTGATGGGTGCGGTGTAGGAGGAGTTTTACTCTGTATCTAACCCCGTGCTGTCCCTGTCCTGGGTGTGTTCGATGGTGATGGTGTAGAGCGAGCTTTACTCTGTATCTAACCCCGTGCTGTACCTGTCCTAGGAGTGCTTGATGGGGACGGTGTAGAGGGAGCTTTACTCTGTATCTAACCCAGTGCTGTACCTGTCCTGGGAGTGTTTGATGGGGACGGTGTAGAGGGAGCTTTACTCTGAATCTAACCCCGTGCTGTACCTGTCTGGGAGTGTTTGATGGGGACGGTGTAGAGGGAGATTTACTCTGTATCTAACCCCATGCTGTACCTGTCCTGGGAGTGTTTGATGGGGGACGGTGTAGAGGGAGCTTTACTCTGTATCTAACCCCGTGCTGTACCTGTCCTGGGAGTGTTTGACGGGGACGCTGTAGAGGGAGATTTACTCTTTATCTAACCCCATGCTGTTCCTGTCCTGGCAGTGATTGACGTGGACAGTGTAGAGGGAGCTTTACTCTGTATCTAACCCCGTGCTGTACCTGTCCTCAGTGTTTGATGGGGACAGTGTAGATGGATCTTTACTCTGCATCTAACAACGTGCTGTACCTGTCCTGGGAGTGTTTGAAGGGGACGGTGTTGAGGTAGCTTTACTCTGCAACTAACCCCGTGCTTTTCCTGTCCTGGGTGTGTTTGATGGGCACGGTGTAGAGGGAGCTTTACTCTGTATCTAACCCTGTGCTGTACCTGTCCTGGGAGTGTTTGATGGGGACAGTGTAGAGGGAGCTTTACTCTATATCTAACCCCGTGCTGTACCTGTCCTGGGAGTGTTTATTGGGACAGTGTAGATGGAGCTTTACTCTGTACCTATGGTTGTTCCCCGAATCCTTCAGCTGCCTGGGCCCGAAACTGCAAAAAACTCTCGCTGAACCTCTCCGCCTATCTATCTATCTCTCTCTTTCTCTCCCTCTGCCTCAATTTCTCTGTTTCTCTCTCCTCCTTTAAGATGCTACTTGTACCGATCTCTGTGTCTGAGCTTTTGGTTTCCTGTCCCTAATATCTCCCTGTGTGACTCGGTCTTCGATTCTCTTTGATAAGCCTCCTGTACCGTGCGCTGGGATGTGAAACGAGGGATATAAATGAGTAACGTGGTTGTTGTTTCTCTCGATAAGGGAGGTAGATACGTCACCATTGTCTGTTCAGTGCAATTACACAGGCTGCTCAACATGGGCCAATCTTTACTTCTCTATTCCAGGTAAAACTGGGCAGGAACCAGCTGGAGGAAGAAGCTCACTAACTTCAACACATCTTGGCATCGCCTGCTTCATTGTCTTAATCATCAGTTTGGCTATTGCAATAGGGCTGGGAGTCCAAGGTAGGAAGTTGAACCTCACACTGAACCTGTTACAGAGAGTGAACGGAGGTTATACTGAGCTCCTTTATTTTCTCACCCTCTGTCCGTAAGCAGGGGTGTTTTCATGTTGGAAATAGGCTGTGGTGCGTTTACCCAAACCCTCAGTTTGTGAGGTCAGACTTTAAAGGGAGAAGCAGCAACATCTCTCTAGATTTAAATCAGCAGCGTAGTTTATTCATACATTCAAACCCTCTCACACTAACACTGATATATTCCACACCCCTCACTATAACACTCTGATATATCCCACACCCCTCACTGTAACACTCTGATATATCCCACACCCCTCACTGTAACACTCTGATATATCCCACACCCCTCACTGTAACACTCTGATATATCCCACACCCCTCACTGTAACACTCTGATATATCCCACACCCCTCATTGTAACACTCTGATATCTCCCACACCCCTCACTGTAACACTCTGATATATCCCACACCCCTCATTGTAACACTGTGATATATCCCACACCCCTCACTATAACACCTCTGATATATTAGGCACCTCTCACTGTAACACTCTGATATCTCCCACACCGCTCATTGTAACACTCTGATATCTCCCATACCCATCACTGTAACACTCTGATATATCCCACACCCCTCATTGTAACACTCTGATATATCCCACACCCCTCACTGTAACACTCTGATATATCCCACACCCCTCATTGTAACACTGTGATATATCCCACACCCCTCACTGTAACACTCTGATATATACCACACCCCTCACTGTAATACTCTGATATAACACACACCCCAAACAGTAACAATGTGATATGTCCCATTCCCCTCACTGTCACACATTTATATATCCGATTCTCCTCAGTGTAACACTCTGATATGTCCTACACCATTCTCCCTAATATTCTAATGTATCCCACACCCCTCACTGTAACACGATGATATATACCATATCTCTCACTGCAATACTCAGATATATCCCAAATCCCTCACAGTAACACTCTGATATATCCCACACCCCTCACAGTAACACTCTGATATATCCCACACCCCTCACAGTAACACTCTGATATAACCCACACCCCTAACTATAACAATCTAATATGTCCCACACCCCTCACTGTAACACTCTGATGTATCCCACACCCCTCACAGTAACACTCTGATATACCCACACCCCTCACAGTAACACTCTGATATATCCCACACCCCTCACTGTAACACTCTGATATATCCCACACGCCTCACTGTAACACTCTGATATATCGCACTCCCCTCACTGTAACACTGATATATCCCACTCCCCTCACTGTAACACACTGATATATCCCACACCCCTCACTGTAAAACCCTGATATATCCCACACCCCTCACTGTAACACTCTGATATATCCCACACCCCTCACTGTAACACTCTGATATATCCCACACCCCTCACTGTAATACCCTGATATATCCCACACCCCTCACTGTAACACCCTGATATATCCCACACCCCTCACTGTAACACTCTGACATATCCCACACCCCTCACTGTAACACTCTGATATATCCCACACCCCTCACTGTAACACTCTGACATATCCCACACCCCTCACTGTAACACTCTGATATATCCCACACCCCTCACTGTAACACTCTGATATATCCCACAAACCTCACCTCGAGACGGGCTGTATGGGCCTCCTCCTGATTCTTTGTAACAGGGTTGAGAGGGGCTGAATGGCCCCTTCCTGTTGCTGTGTAACTGGATCAAGAGGGGCTGAACGACCTCCTCCTGTTCCTAATGTTTCGATGTATTTCCCTGAATTAAGTCTTTACAATTTTGCAGTCTCTCTGTCCGAGCGGTTGGAAAGTTCGTAATCATCATTGCTTTGAATTCTTAACAAAGAAAGTTAACTGGGACTCGGCAAACCTACAACGTGAATCCCAAAATTCACACCTCATCATCATAAATACAGAACAGGAACAGGTGAGAATGACAGACGCATCTGTCAGAATGAGATAGAGAGAAAATATCCCTCTGCACCGTCCCCATCAAACACTCCCAGGACAGGCACAGCACGGGGTTAGATACAGAGTAAAGCTCCCTCTACACTGTCCCCATCAAACACTCCCAGGACAGGGACAGCACGGGATTAGATATAGAGTAAAGCTCCCTCTACACCGTCCCCATCAAACACTCCCAGGACAGGTACAGCACGTGGTGAGATACAGAGTAAAGCTCCCTCTACACTGTCCCCATCAAACACTCCCAGGACAGGTACAGCACGGGGTTAGATACAGAGTAAAGCTCCCTCTACACTGTCCCCATCAAACACTCCCATGGTAGGTACAGCACGGGGTTAGATATAGAATAAAGCTCCCTCTACATGAACGAGGGATCCAGCAGTCGATGAGCTGAGACCGGGGTGGTTCTGGGCGATGTTACGGAGTTGGGAAGAGGCCGTCTTGGTGACGATGTGGATATGAGGTGGGAATCCCATTTCCAGGTTATACATGACCCCAGGGTTGTGAACAGTCTGAGTCAGACTCAGGGAGTTCCCAGGATGAAGTCAGTAACTCGGGAATGGATTTTGGAACAGAGACGGAAAAAAACAGCTTCAGTCTTCCTGATATTTAATCAGAGGGAATTAAATGTTTGAGTATGTTTGAGTGTGTGTGTGTGTGTGTGTGTGTGTGCATGCACGCACGGTGGGTCGGGGTGTGTGTATGTGCCTCTGTGTGTGTGTATGTCTGTGCATGTACATCTGTGTTTCTTTGTCTCTGTGTGTGCGCATTTGTGCTTGTGGGCATGTGTGTGTGCAAGTGTGTGTGCATGTGTTTGTGTGTGTGCAAGTGTGTGTGCATGTGTTTGTGTGTGTGAATGTGTGTGTGTGTGTGTGTGTGTATGCGTGTGAGTTTGTGAGTGTTTGTGTGTGTGAGAGAGAGCTTTAGAGTGTGTGTGTGGTCCAGAGTGTGACATTATGAACACTCCTTCCCCGGGTTTTAAATGTAAATAAACTAACCCAAGATGATCATAATGTGAGTTTGCTGTGAGTGATTAGTAAAGTGGATCAGACACACTGAGGGTTTGGGAAAACAAACCACAACACACTTCACAAAGAATTCAAAACACCTTCTGCGTACGGACAGTTGTTGAGAGACAGAAGTACAGTTTGCCTGTCCCTCTCCTGTCCAGAACAGTTCGTTCTGAGGAACCTACCAACACAGACATGTGTACAAGATCTCCAACTTTGTAATACTGCTCCCAAATTCTCAATTCCTTCATACACCAACCTACGTACTTTTGCTGTAACCATTCCTCTCCCGACGCTCTGTTATGACACAGCAGATGATGTGTGCCAGGCGGATCAAATCCACGAGGGAATCCTGATCATGTGGTCACAACTGTTTTGCAATTTATATTTTAATTCGAGATGCCTGCCCTGAATTCAGTAATAATAAGTCCACCAAGACTCTAGAGATTTTTTTACTAACCTAAATTAAACATTCATTAACAAATGAAATGATTGTAAGCACATACACGGGTCGACACATTACTACTATAATAACTCAAAAAAGCCCCTAATTAATCGAGCTTCCAGCTACACCCCCATTAAGGCAACAGGAAAAATCAATTAGACTTTCAAACAGATCCAGGCAAATCATGACAATACGGTGTACAGTAGAATCCAAAGTGTGTTTTTCCCAGCTTCAGTTTCTGTAGACAGCAGCTTAATGCTGGAGGCTTTTCACACTTCTGGTAGATCTTGCAATGCCTTTCTCTGTGACACACAGCTTCTTCTCCTTTATACACGTTTCTCCCTTTTAATGTAAATCCCATTGTTCCCAAAAGTCTTTGGATCTTTACCTTTCTCATAATATAAATCTCTTTATGGTGCTAATACTATCAGTAACCATAGGGAAAAATAAACACACTGTTTGGCCTCGCTTCTCTGGCAAGGCATGCACATCTCTTTGAAATTCAAACTACTCTGATTTATCTAAAAATGCAAATTCTCCTCACCGCACATTCTAAAACTTCAGCCATGTTTACCTATTTTAAACCGAGCTTCTTTTCATGAATCTCAGCCTCCAGACCAGCTGTCTCCAAGCCGATTAAACACAGAAAAACGATCCAAACCCCACTTTGCACCTACTTTTACAATAAATCACAATAACATTCTGAGAATGATTATACTTCCATAACAGCTCTTTGCCGGTGTCTCCGAGTTTTTATTTATTAGTTCATGGGTTGTGGACACCCCTGGCTTGGCCAGCATTTATGCCCATCCCTAATCGCACTTGCTCAGAGGGCATTTAAGGGTCAACCTCATTGCTGTGGGTTTGATGGGGGTGGTCTGCATCTCGAAACTTACAAATTACAAAAATGGGTTGTAACAGTTGTTTCAAGTTTCCGTCTGGGATTTGAATTTGAAGCCCTCGGCCTTTACCCTTGGCTGTGACATAATAAGGTTACATTCAGATCAGACATGGTCTTACTGAATGGTGGGGCAGGCACAACGGGCTGAATGGCCTCCTGCTGCTCCTGGTTCCTATGCTCACATGTTCGTATGGATGCACCTACGCTCACTGCCTGGTCAGTGAAGGCAAGATCTGACTTCAATGCTCACCAGGAGGACCAATAGGAAGAATAACCTTCCACTTTGGAATAAAATGACAAGTGATATTTGCTCCCAGGTTATTGGTTAGTGTTTCCAGGAGGGTTCAGAGGGTCATTCAGTGTATGTGTGTGTGTGTGTCAGTGTGAGTGTGTGTGTCAGATTGTGTGTGCATGTGAGTGTGTGTCAGTGTCTGAGTGTGTGTGTGTGTGTGTGTGAGTGAATGTGTGTGTGTGTGTCAGTGTCTGTGTGTGTGTGTGTGTGTGTGTGGGTGGGTGTATGTGCGTGTGAGTGTGTGTCAGTGTTTGTGTGTGTGAGTGTGTGTGTGTGTGTCAGTGTCTGTGTGTGTGTGTGTGTGTGTGAGTGTATGAGTGTGAGTGTGTGAGAGTGTGTGGGTGTGTGTGCATGTGAGTGTGTGTCAGTGTCTGTGTGTGTGGGTGAGTGAGTGTATCGACCTTTTCCAGTTATAACAAGCAGTCGAGATGCTTGTGAAATGATTTTGAATTCTGCCGATGTTCCCTGAAGCCAGGTTGGCTCTCCCTGTGCTTGGCAAAAATGTAAAGCCTTCATCAGCTGCTGTACATGGTTAACTGAACCAGTTTGTCACACAGATCTCAGAGGAAGTGGCATTATAAAAAGGAACAAAGTAGAAACAGTTTTGAGGAAGTTTACGCCTTGGCATCGAGTCTGAGGAAAGACTGAGACACATCTGAGAGAGAGAGAGAAGGAGACAGGAAAGGAACGGAGGAGAGAGACCCCCTTCCACACAAACCATGGAGCAGGACACCGACTACATGAACATGAGACACATCAAAAACAACACGACAGACCCCAGTGAACGTAAGTTAAACTGCTCGACAGAGGGATAGAGTGAGAGAATTAAAGAGAGGGACAACGAGATAGAGAGAGACAGAGAGAGGTGGAGATGGAGAAACAGCGAGAGAAATAGAGCAAGAATGAGAGAGAGGTCAACAAGAGTGAGAGAGAGAGAGAAAGGGAGAGTGAGAGAGACACAGAAGCATAGAGAGCGAGAGGGGAAAACAGATAGAGAGAATACGAGAGACAGAGAGTCAGAAAATGAGATAGAGTGTTTGATAAAGATAGTACAGGGAAAGCTTTACTCTGTATCTAACCCCATGCTGTACCTGTCCTGGGAGTGTTTGATGGGGACAGTGTAGTGGGAACTTTACTCTGTATCTAACCCCGTACTGTACCTGTCCTGGGAGTGTTTGATGGGGACAGTGTAGTGGGAACTTTACTCTGTATCTAACCCCGTGCTGTACCTGTCCTGGGAGTGTTTGATGGGGACAGTGTAGAGGGAGATTTACTCTGTATCTAACACCGTGCTGTACCTGTCCTGGGAGTGTTTGATGGGGACAGTGTAGAGGGAGCTTTACTCTGTATCTAACCCCGTGCTGTACCTGTCCTGGGAGTGTTTGATGGGGACAGTGTAGTGGGAACTTTACTCTGTATCTATGTTTATCCCCGGAAGCCTTCAGCTGCCTGGGCCCTGAGCTGCAGAGAAATCTCACTAAACCTCTCCTCCGAAATATATGTCTCTCACTCACTCTGTCTCTCTTTATTTCTCTCTCATTGTCTCCCTCTTTATCCGTCTCTCTCTATCTGTCTGTCTCTCTCTCTCTACCCTCCTTAAGACTCTCCTTGTACCAATCTCTGTGTCTGAGCTTTTGGTTTCCTGTCCCTAATATCTCCCTGTGTGACTCGGTGTTCGATTCTCTTTGATAACCCTCCTGTACCCTGTGCTGGGATGTGAAACGAGGGATATAAACGAGTAACGTGGTTGTTGTTTCTCTCGATAAGGGAGGTAGATACGTCACCATTGTCTGTCTAGTGCAGTTACACAGGCTGCTCAACATTGGCCAATCTTTACTTCTCTATTCTAGGTAAAACTGGACAGGAAACAGCTGGAGGACGAAGCTCAATAACTTCAACACATCTTGACATCGCCTGCTTCATTGTCTTAATCATCAGTTTGGCAATTGCGATAGGGCTAAGAGTCCAAGGTAGGAAGCTGAACCTCACACTCAAACTGTTACAGAGAGTGAACGGAGGCAATACTGAACTCCTTTATTTTCTCACCCTCTGTCCGTAAGCAGGGGTGTTTTCATGTTGGAAATAGGCTGTGGTGTGTTTACCCAAACCCTCAGTTTGTGAGGTCAGACTTTAAAGGGAGAAGCAGCAACATCTCTCTAGATTTAAATCAGCAGCGTAGTTTATTCATATTTTCAAACCCTCTCACACTAACAGATATATTCCACACCCCTCACTGTAACACCCTGATATATCCCACACCCCTCACTGTAACACCCTGATATATCCCACACCCCTCACTGTAACACTCTGATATATCCCACACCCCTCACTGTAACACTGATATATCCCACACCCCTCACTGTAACACTCTGATATATCCCGCACCCTCACTGTAACACCCTGATATATCCCACACCCCTCACTGTAACACTCTGATATATCCCACACCCCTCACTGTAACACCCTGATATATCCCACATCCCTCACTGTAACACTCTGATATATCCCACACCCCTCACTGTAACACCCTGATATATCCCACATCCCTCACTGTAACACTCTGATATATCCCACACCCCTCACTGTAACACTCTGATATATCCCACATCCCTCACTGTAACACTCTGATATATCCCACACCCCTCACTGTAACACCCTGATATATCCCACATCCACATCACTCACTCCAGCTCTGTTGTGACATAGACAGGTGTCGGAGTGGGCAGGTAGGGGATTGACAAATTTTGACACAGAGAAGTGTGAAGTGATTGATTTTGGCTGGAAGAATATGTAGAGTCAGGTTCAATCGAGGCATTCAAGGGGGCATTGGATGGTTATTTGAACAGATAAAATGTGCAGGGGTACAGTTGAGAAAAGGCAAGGTGATGGCACTGGGTCCTAATGCTCATTTGGAGAGCCGGTGCAGACACGATGGGCCAAATGGCCTCCTTCTGTGTGCTTCAGACCCTGTGGTTCTTTGATCCTGTGAGTTCTGTGACCCTGTGATTCTCTCAGTCCTACAGATGGACAAGAACATGACGGGGCTGAACGGAAAGATCCAGAACATGTCCGAGACCCTTGAAAAGACACGTCGGAACCTCAGATCCATCTGCACCGCTCTCCGAAACTGCTCGGGTGAGTTGGTGCTGAATGGGCCTCCACCTGCTCCCATGTAACAGGCTTGAGAGGGGCTCAATGGCCTCCTCCTGTTCCTGTGTAACAAGCTCGAGAGGGGCTGAATGGCCTCCTCCTGTTCCTGTGTAACAGGTTCGAGAGGGGCCGAATGGGCTCCTCCTGTTCCTGTGTCACAGGCTCGAGAGGGGCTGAATGGCCTCCTCCTGTTCCTGTGTAACAAGCTCGAGAGGGGCTGAATGGCCTCCTCCTTTTCCTAATGTCCTGATGTATTTCTCTGAACGAAGTCTTTAAAAATTTGCAGAGTCTCTCTGTCCGAACGGCTGGAAAGTTCATAATCATCATTGCTATAGATTGTCAATGGAGAGCAAGGAATGGAACTCGGCAAAACTACAATGTGAATCCCGAACTTCACACCTCATCGTCATAAATACAGAACAGGAACAGGTGAGAATGACAGACGCATCTGTCAGAATGAGATAGAGAGAGAGAATATCCCTCTGCAACGTCCCCATCAAACACTCCCAGGACAGGTACAGCACGGGGTTAGATACAGAGTAAAGCTCCCTCTACACCGTCCCCATCAAACACTCCCAGGACATGTACAGAACGGGGTTAGATACAGAGTAAAGCTCCCTCTACACCGTCCCGATCAAAGACTCCCAGGACAGGTACAGCACGGGGTTAGACACAGAGTAAAGCTCCCTCTACACCGTCCCCATCAAACACTCCCAGGACAGGTACAGCACGGGGTTAGATACAGAGTAAAGCTCCCTCTACACCGTCCCCATCAAACACTCCCAGGACAGGTACAGCACGGGGTTAGATACAGAGTAAAGCTCCCTCTACACTGTCCCCATCAAATACTCCCAGGACAGGTACA
Organism: Cetorhinus maximus; assembly: GCF_964194155.1. Classification (NCBI taxonomy): domain Eukaryota; kingdom Metazoa; phylum Chordata; class Chondrichthyes; order Lamniformes; family Cetorhinidae; genus Cetorhinus; species Cetorhinus maximus. The sequence continues at coordinate 53,078 of NW_027597336.1, forward strand.
GCACGGGGTTAGATACAGATTAAAGCTCCCTCTACACCGTCCCCATCAAACACTCCCAGGACAGGTACAGCACGGGGTTAGATACAGAGTAAAGCTCCCTCTACACTGTCCCCATCAAACACTCCCAGGACAGGTACAGCACGGGGTTAGATACAGAGTAAAGCTCCCTCTACACTGTCCCCATCAAACACTCCCAGGACAGGTACAGCACGGGGTTAGATACAGAGTAAAGCTCCCTCTACACTACATGAACGAGGGTTCCAGCAGTCGATGAGCTGAGCCCGGGGTGGTTCTGGGTGATGTTACGGAGTTTGGAAGAGGCCGTCATGGTGACGATGTGGATATGAGGTGGGAATCCCATCTCCAGATTAAACACGACCCCAGGGCTGTGAACAGTCTGGTTCAGACTCAGAGAGTTCCCAGGAAAGAGTCGGTAACTCGGGAATGGAGTTTGGAACAGAGACGGAAAACAAAGCTTCAGTCTTCCCGATATTTAATCAGAGGGAATGAGGGAGAATTTCCTGAGAAAAGAGTTTGAGGCATTTTGTGTATCAGTTGTGTGTGTCAGTGAGTGTGTGTGTCCCTGTGTGTGTGTGCGAGTGAGTGAGTGTGTCCGTGTGTGTTTGTGTGTGTGTTTTCTGTGTCACTGTGAATTAAGGCAATAAAACTAACTGTTCACACCAGATCATTATATCTGCTGCAGAATTTCATAAATAAATCTGTCGAGAACAATCTTGGGACTTACTGGATCGGACTAACAGATCGAGAGACTGAAGGAAACTGGAAATGGGTGGATGGGACCCCAGTGAGGTGAGTCCCAGCGTCGCATGGAGAGAGAGAGCAGGACAGGGGGATTAGATTGGGATTGATACAGGGCTATGGGGAGAGAGCGGGACAGCGGGATTAGTTTGGGGATTGATACAGGGCTATGGGGAGAGAGTGGGGCAGTGGGATTAGTTTGGGGATTGATACAGGGCTATGGGGAGAGAGCAAGGCAGTGGGATTAGTTTGGGATTGATACAGGGCTATGGGGAGAGCAGGACAGTGAGATTAGTTTGGGATTGATACAGGGCTATGGGGAGAGAGCAAGGCAGTGGGATTAGTTTGGGATTGATACAGGGCTATGGGGAGAGAGCGGGACAGTGGGATTAGTTTGGGATTTATACAGGGCTATAGGGAGAGAGCGGGGCAGTGGGATTAGTTTGGGGATTGATACAGGGCTATGGGGAGAGAGTGAGGCAGTGGGATTAGTTTGGGGATTGATACAGGGCTATGGGGAGAGAGCGGGACAGTGGGATCAGTTTGGGGATTGATACAGGGCTATGGGGAAAGAGCAGGACAGTGGGGTTAGTTTGGGATTGATACAGGGCTATGGGGAGAGAGCGGGACAGTGGGATTAGTTTGGGATTGATACAGGGCTATCGGGAGAGAGCGGGGCAGTGGGATTAGTTTGGGATTGATACAGGGCAATGGGGAGAGTGCGGGGCAGTGGGATTAGTTTGGGGATTGATACAGGGCTATGGGGAGAGTGCGGAGCAGTGGGATTTGTTTGGGGATTGATACAGGGCTATGGGGAGAGAGTGGGGCTGTGGGATTAATTTGGGGATTGATACAGGGCTATGGGGAGAGAGTGGGGCAGTGGGATTTGTTTGGGGATTGATACAGGGCTATGGGGAGAGAGTGGGGCTGTGGGATTAATTTGGGGATTGATACAGGGCTATGGGGAGAGAGTGGGGCTGTGGGATTAATTTGGGGATTGATACAGGGCTATGGGGAGAGAGCGGGACAGTGGGATTAGTTTGGGATTTGTACAGGGCTGTTGGAATCTTGTTGATTCTGTGCAGGAATGTGTTGGATTTTTATCGGTATTTTTTATTTCCCCATTTCCCAGTTTTACTCGATGGGATCAGGATGAACCGAATAATGTGAATGGTAATGAAAACTGCGCCATTATCAGAATAAACGGCTGGAATGATGCCAGTTGTACCGATCGCCTCCCTTTCATCTGTGAGAAAAGGGCACTGCCCTGCATCGAGGCAGCTGATATTGAGAAATATTGTTCCTGAAGAGAGACTGGGACACAGAACGAGAGTGTCAGGATTGTCCAAAGATCCCCAGCCCCTCCTCCCTTCCCCACAGTCCCCGACTGCCCGAGGCCACGTCCGTAAGGTGAAAGTTCATCTGTTCCCCTTCTCCCCGAGGAGGAGCCTCCCGCAGCACCACCAGTGGTGGGAGGGGGGAATGACAGCGTGAAGGTTGACATTGGAAAACCCCATTATAAATCCAGGCAGGAATCCGACAAAATGTTACAGGACAGAAGCCCTGCATTTCTCTAGCACCTTTCACTAACTCAGGAGATCCCCAATGTACTTTTTCAGCCAATGAAGCAACTCCTTACAATATTTTCATAGTTGTCATGTTAGAAATGAGGCATTCAATTTGCGTGCAGTAAGCTCTTTTCTTCTCAGACTCTGGAAATCATGTGAGCTCAATTTCATCTCTGTGGTTCTTGTACTGTTATTATCCATAGTTGTAAAAGTTTCCTTTGTCTATCCTCCATTACTGTGCCTGTGTGTGTGTTTGTGTGTATCCGTGTGTGCGTATGTGTGTCTGTATATGTGTGCGTCTGTGTGTGTGTGTGTGCGTGTGTGTGCGTGGGGCAATGTTTTTTTGTGTGTGTCCGTATGTGTATGTATTTTTGTATGTGTATGTTTGTGTGTATATGTCTGTGTTTGTGTGTATGAGTGTTTGCTTGTGTGAGTGTCTGTATGTGTCCGCGTGTGAGTGTGGGTGTTTGTGTATATGTGGTGTGTGACTTGTGTGTGTGTGTGAGTGTGAGTGTGACATTGTGAACATTCCTGCCCCGGGTTTTAAATGTAAATAAACTAACCCATGTTGATCATAATGTGACTTTGCTGTGAGTGATTAGTAAAGTGGATCAGACACACTGAGGGTTTGGGAAAACACACCACAACACACTTCACAAAGAATTCAAAACACCTTCTGCGTACGAACAGTTGGTGAGAGAGAGAATTGCAGTTTGCCTGTCCCTCTCCTGTCCGGAACAGTTCATTCTGAGGAACCTACCAACTCAGACACATGTACAAGATCTCCAACTTTGTAATACTGCTCCGAACTTCTCAATTCCTTCATACACCAGCCTACGCACTTTTGCTGTATCCAATCCCTTAGGTGTGTCCGGTGTCCTGATGTTTATCCAGGAAGTGACCACAATGAGCAGGAAAACACAATTGCTTCTTTTACCGATTAACTGAAATCTGTGTCCCTATCTTCCTCGCTCCTTCCCCTAATGGGACAGTTTCTCCCCATCTATTCACGTTGCTGCTATCCCTTTCATCCCATGGGCTATAACTTTGCTCACAAGCCTGTTGTGTGGCACTGTATCGAATGCCTTCTGGAGGTCCATGTGCACCACATCTACAGTGATACCCTCATCGACCCTCTCTCTTCCCTCATCAATATAACTCCAGCAAGTTGTTTAAACAGTATTTTCCCTGAACAAATCCGTGCTAGATTTCCTTAATTCTCCTGCGTCTGTCCTTGTGATGATTTAATTTTCTCCTGGTTATTGTTTCCAGAAGCTTCCCCACCGTCGAGCTTAAACTGTCCGGCCTGTAGGTGCTGGGTTTATCTTTTCACCCTGTGTTGAGCAAGGGGGTAACGCTTGCAATTCTCAAGTCCTCTGGAAACACCCCAGAGTAATATTCTTTTAGAATTTGTGCCTATGTGTACATTGAAAAACACCAACAAATTCAACAACAACCTCAACATTGAAAAACACCAACAAATTCAACAACAACCTCAACAAATTCAATAACAACCTCAACACTGAAAAACACCAAATTCAACAACAAACCCAACATTGAGAAGCACCAACAAATTCAACAACAACCTCAACAAATTCAACAACAACCTCAACATTGAAAAACACCAACAAATTCAACAACAACCTCAGCATTGAGAAGCACCAACAAATTCAACAACAACCTCAACATTGAGAAACACCAACAAATTCAACAACAACCCCCACATTGAGAAGCACCAACAAGCTGGACTCGAGCTCTCGGGCGCTGCCCTCCTTGTATCACAGACGGGGTGAGGGGGGGTATTTGGGGGTAGGGAGAAGCCAACCCACAAACTGCAGGGACATACAGAGAGAGAAAGGGAGAGAGAGAGAGAGGGGGAGAGAGGGAGAAAGAGAGAGAGGGAGAAAGAGAGAGAGGGAGAGAGAGAGAGAGGGAGAGAGAGAGGGGGGGAGAGAGAGGGAGAGAGAGAGAGAGGTGGGGAGACAGGGAGGGAGAGAGAGAGAGAGAGGAAGAGAGAGGGAGAGATAGATGGTGAGACAGATTGAGAGAGAGGGAGAGAGAGGGAGAGATGGTGAGAGAGATTGAGAGAGAGGGAGACAGAGAGAGAGATTGAGAGAGAGGGAGACAGAGAGAGAGATGGTGAGAGAGATTGAGAGAGAGGAAGACAGAGAGAGAGATGGTGAGAGAGATTGAGAGAGAGGGAGACAGAGAGAGAGAGATGGTGAGAGAGAGGGAGACAGAGAGAGAGAGGGTGAGCGAGATTGAGAGAGAGGGAGACAGAGAGAGAGATGGTGAGAGAGATTGACAGAGAGGGAGACAGAGAGAGAGATGGTGAGAGAGATTGAGAGAGAGGGAGACAGAGAGAGAGATGGTGAGAGAGATTGAGAGAGAGGGACTGCTGCCCCTGGAGTCAGTACAACCAGCCTCTCATTCTGATCTCAGGGGAAGTGTCATTGTGAAATGGAACGAAGAGGCAGAAACAGTTTTGAGGAAGTTTTTGCCCTGACATCGAGTCTGAGGAAAGACTGAGATACATCTGAGAGAGAGAAGGAGAAGCAGACAGGACAGGAACGGAGGAGAGAGACCCCCTCAGACACAAACCATGGAACAGGACACCAACTACATGAATATGAGACACATCAAAAACAACACAACAGCACCCAGTGAACGTAGGTTAAACTGTTCAATAGAGAGAGGGATAGAGAGAGAGGGAGAGCGAGAGGGAGAGAGAGCGAGAGGGAGAGAGTGAAAGAAAGAGGGAGACAGAGAGGGATAGAGAGAGACTGACGGGTCGGGGGACAGATGGAGGGTCAGTAAAAGAGGTCAATAGAGAAAGAGAGCCAGAAAGACAGAAAGAAAATGAAAATTATAGAGAAACCGAGAGACAAAGACAGAATAAAAAGGAATGGAAAAGAGAGACAGACTGTCAGACAGAGAGAGAGAGACAGGGAGAGAGAGATGATGAAAGAGATTGAGAGAGAGGGAGACAGAGAGAGAGATGGTGAGAGAGATTGAGAGAGAGGGAGACAGAGAGAGAGATGGTGATAGAGATTGAGACAGAGGGAGACAGAGAGAGAGATGGTGAGAGAGATTGAGAGAGAGGGAGACAGAGAGAGAGATGGTGAGAGAGATTGAGAGAGAGGAACTGCTGCCCCTGGAGTCAGTACAACCAGCCTCTCATTCTGATCTCAGGGGAAATGTCATTGTGAAATGGAACCAAGAGGCAGAAACATTTTTAAGGAGGTTTTCGCCCTGACATTGAGTCTGAGGAAAGACTGAGACACATCTGAGAGAGAGAGAGAAGCAGACAGGACAGGAACGGAGGAGAGAGACCCCCTCAGACACAAACCATGGAACAGGACACCAACTACATGAATATGAGACACATCAAAAACAACACAACAGCACCCAGTGAACGTAGGTTAAACTGTTCAATAGAGAGAGGGATAGAGAGAGAGGGAGAGCGAGAGGGAGAGAGAGCGAGAGGGAGAGAGTGAAAGAAAGAGGGAGACAGAGAGGGATAGAGAGAGACTGACGGGTCGGGGGACAGATGGAGGGTCAGTAAAAGAGGTCAATAGAGAAAGAGAGCCAGAAAGACAGAAAGAAAATGAAAATTATAGAGAAACCGAGAGACAAAGACAGAATAAAAAGGAATGGAAAAGAGAGACAGACTGTCAGACAGAGAGAGAGAGACAGGGAGAGAGAGATGATGAAAGAGATTGAGAGAGAGGGAGACAGAGAGAGAGATGGTGAGAGAGATTGAGAGAGAGGGAGACAGAGAGAGAGATGGTGATAGAGATTGAGACAGAGGGAGACAGAGAGAGAGATGGTGAGAGAGATTGAGAGAGAGGGAGACAGAGAGAGAGATGGTGAGAGAGATTGAGAGAGAGGAACTGCTGCCCCTGGAGTCAGTACAACCAGCCTCTCATTCTGATCTCAGGGGAAATGTCATTGTGAAATGGAACCAAGAGGCAGAAACATTTTTAAGGAGGTTTTCGCCCTGACATTGAGTCTGAGGAAAGACTGAGACACATCTGAGAGAGAGAGAGAAGCAGACAGGACAGGAACGGAGGAGAGAGACCCCTCAGACACAAACCATGGAGCAGGACACCGACTACATGAATATAAGACACATCAAAAACAACACGACAGCCCCCAGTGAACGTAGGTTAAACTGTTCAATGGAGGGAGAGAGAGAGAGATGGAGGGAGAGAGAGAGAGGCAGAGATTCAGAAAGAGAGAGGCAGACAAATGGAGAGGTTGAGAGTGAGTGAGACAGAGAGATGGTGACAGAGATTGAGGGTGAGAGTGAGAGGGAGAGAGTGAGAGTGGGGAACATAGTGAGATTGAGAGAGAGGGGGAACTTTATGCAGTATTTAGCCCAATGCTGTACCTGTCCTGGCAGTGTTTGATGGGGACAGTGTCGAGGGAGCTTTACTCTGTATCTAACCCCGTGCTATACCTGTCCTGGGAGTGTTTGATGGGGACGGTGTAGAGGGAGCTTTACTCTGTATCTAACCCCATGCTGTACCTGTCCTGGGAGCTTTGATGGGGTCGGTGTAGAGGGAGCTTTAGCTTTATCTAACCCAGTGCTGTACGTGTCCTGGGGGTGGTTGATGGGGGCAGTGTAGAGGGAGCTTTACTCTGTATCGAACCCCGTGCTGTACCTGTCCTGGGAGTGTTTGATGTGGACGGTGTAGAGGAAGATTTACTCTGTATCTAACCCCGTGCTGTACCTGTCCTGGGACTGTTTGATGTGGACGGTGTAGAGGGAGCTTTACTCTGTATCTAACCCCGTGCTGTCTCTGTCCTGGGAGTGTTTTATGGGGACAGTGTAGAGGGAGCTTTACTCTGTATCTAACCCCGTGCTGTCCCTGTCCTGGGAGTGTTTGATGTGGACGGTGTAGAGGGAGCTTTACTCTGTATCTAACCCCGTGCTGTCCCTGTCCTGGGAGTGTTTGATGTGGACGGTGTAGAGGGAGCTTTACTCTGTATCTAACCCCGTGCTGTACCTGTCCTGGGATTGTTTGATGGGGACGGTGTAGAGGGAGCTTTACTCTGTATCTAACCCCGTGCTGTACCTGTCCTGGGATTGTTTGATGGGGACACTGTAGAGGGAGCTTTACTCTGTATCTAACTCTCATCCATTGTATAGTTTCTGTTTCCGTTTTCCAGACGATCCGGAGATCTTGTACGCGGAGCTGAATCTTCTTCCTGCTTCCGGGACATCTAAGGTCCGTACAACAGGTTAGTTACGGATATCGTATGTCAGTCGTAAGATACTGATTTGTGTCAAACCTGCTGCACTTTAGTTGTTTCTCAGTTGCGTTGTACATGATGCATTAGGTAGACCCTGATTCTTTCAGTTTCATCTTAGGTTACACCTGAGTCAATATCGTACCTGATCCATCTCCTCTCTGCCTGTTACACGTTAGTTACGTATCTGTTTGACCTTAGTTATGGGTCTGCTAATCTCTGTTTGGAAATCGAATACCCTCTGACTGTCACAACTGTGCGACGCCCCTCTTCCCTGTCATTTACATCTCAGTTACGTTTCCGTTGCATCGTAGTAACATCACAGTTAAGCATGAGTCCTGTCCCTGTTGTACTCCTGTAGTGTGTCACTTGCTTCTTAGTTGCATGTGTGTTACGTCTCAATTACACTTCGCTTACATGTCCATCACACATCCATTGTATCTTAGCTGTGTTTCTGTTAGACCTCAGCCACGTGATGATCACACCGTATCTATGTGCCTGCTGTTCCTCGGTTTCCATGCCTGCTTGTTTTGTGTTACACTTGTTCTATTGGTGAATTAAGTCTTTGCTAAGTCGCATTTACGTGTCAACTGCCTGTAGCTGGTAAAGCAAGAATTCAAGAAGCACCTGGCTACATTCTGGTTAGGTCTTGGTGTGCTCCAGAGCTGAGTGACATGTCGGTGTGCGTGTTGTTGCTCCGTCATTGTCCTCTGCTTCCCACCTACGTCACACGCACTGACCAAACTGTCCTCACGTTCTTCATTGCTTCTCATTCCCTCGCTCCATCTCTCTCGGTTCCTGTTCACCTACGAGAGTCCAAGTTACGCCCAAGTCAACTTCACTCCGTGGAGTCTGCAGCAGAACCAAGGCCCAGAGGTGACCCCGGGCAAAGGTCAGTCAACCTGGGAGTATGGGGTCAGAGGTCAAAATGGTTCAGGGTAGTCGAGGGGAGGGACGTGGTGAAGGGTGAAGGGATTCACCTCACCATCTCTGTAACCTCCTCCAGCCCCTACAGCCCTCCCTATCTCTGTAACCTCCTCTAGCCCCTACATCCCTCCCTAGCTCTGTATTGTCCTCCAGCCCCTGCAATGCTCCCTATCTCTGTAACCTCCTCCAGCCCCTACACCCCTCCCTATCTCTGTTACTTCCTCCAGCCCCTACACCCCTCCCTACCTCTGTATCCTCCTCCAGCCCCTACAACTCTCCGTATCTCTGTAACCTCCTCCAGCCCCTATACCCCTCCCTATCACTGTAACCCCCTCCAACCCCGACAACCTTCCCAAACTCTGTAACCTCCTCCATCCCTTTCAAACCACCCTATCTCTGTAACCTTCTCCAGACCCTACACCCATCCCTATCTCTGTAGCCCTCCTCCAGTACCTACAACCCTCCCTATCTCTGTAACCTCCTCCAGCCCCTTCAACCCTACCTATTTCTGTAACATCCTCCATTATCTACAACCCTCCCTATCTCTTTAACCTCCTCCAGACCCTACACCCCTCCCTATCTCTGTAACCTCCTCCAGCGCCTACAACCTACCCTATCTCTGTAACCTCCTCCAGCGCTTATAACGCACCCTATCTCTGTAACCTCCTCCATTACCTACAACCTTCCCTATCTCTGTAAACCCCTCCAGCCACGACACCCCTCCGTATCTCTGTAAACCTCCTCCAGTACCTACAACCCTCCCTATCTCTGCAACCTCCTCCAGACCCTACACCCCACCCTATCTCTGTAACTTGCCCCAGCCCATAAAACCCTCCCCATCACTGGACCTCCTCCATTACCTACAAACCTCCCTATCTCTGTAACCTCTTGCAGCTCCTACACCCCTTCCTATCTCTGTAACCTCCTCCCGCCCCTACAACCCTCCCTATCTCTGTAACCTCCTCCAGCCACTACACCTCTCCCTATCTCTGTAACCGCCTCCAGCCACTACACCCCTCCCTATCTCTGCAACCACCTACAACCCCCTGAGTTCTTGGTGTTCCTCCAATTCCGGCCTCTCGTGCGTTCCCCGATTACCATCGCTCCGCCATTCGCAGCTGGGATTTCAGCTGCCTGGGGGCCTAAACTCTGAAATTGCTTCCCACAACCTCTCCCTCTCTGTCTCGATCACTGTCTCTGTCTCGCTCTCCCATCCTCTCTCTCTCTGCCTCACTCTCTGCTCCTTTCCCTCTCTCTCTCTCTGTCTCTCTGTCTCCTCCTTTAAGATGCTCCTTGTACTGATCTCTGTGTCTGAGCTTTTGGTTTCCTGTCCCTAATATCTCCCTGTGTGACTCGGTGTTCGATTCTCTTTGATAAGCCTCCTGTACCGTGCACTGGGATGTGAAACGAGGGATATAAACGAGTAACGTGGTTGATGTTTCTCTCGATAAGGGAGGTAGATACGTCACCATTGTCTGTTCCGTGCAGTTACACAGGCTGCTCAACGTGGGTCAATCTTTACTTCTCTATTCCAGGTAAAACTGGGCAGGAAACAGCTGGAGGAAAAAGATCAAAAAAATCCAGATGTCCCATCGTGGTCGGACTCATTGACTTAATCTGCAACTTCGCAATTATTACAGGTCTCTCAGTCCACGGTACGGGGAGGAACATCTCACTGTAACACCCTGATACATCCCACACCCCTCACTGTAACACTCTGATATATCCCACACCCCTCACTGTAACACTCCGATATATCCCACACCCCTCACTGTAACACCCTGATACATCCCACACCCCTCACTGTAACACCCTGATACATCCCACACCCCTCACTGTAACACCCTGGTACATCCCACACCCCTCACTGTAACACCCTGATACATCCCACACCCCTCGCTGTAACACTCTGATATATCCCACACCCCTCGCTGTAGCACTCTGATATATCCCACACCCCTCGCTGTAGCACTCTGATATAACCCACACTATCACTCACTCTGCCTCTGTCTCTCAATTCTACAGATGAACAAGGAGTGCGGTGGTGCTGACCCCCTGAACCGGACCTTGGCCATTGCCCTGCAGAATCTGACAAAGCTGGATGGAAAGTTCCAGAAATTGTCCGAGACAGCGCGATCGCTCTGCCCAATGCTCCAAAGCTGTTCAGGTGAGTGGGAGCTGCCGGCCGTACTCCTGCCCCCTCCTGCAACATCCCACGCTCTGCCCCTTTGGGGTTGCCACCACCTCCTGTCTCCCCGCCCCCACCCACTGTCTTCCCACCCCCACCCCCTGTCTCCCCACCCACATCCCCTGTCTCCCCATCCCCACCTCTTGTCTCCCCACCCCCACCCCCTGTCTCCCCATCCCCTGTCTCCCCACCCCCACCCCCTGTCTCCCCACCACCACCCCCTGTCTCCCCATCCCCACCCCCTGTCTCCCCCCGCCACCCCCTGTCTCCCCACCCCCGCCCCCACCCCCTGTCTCCACACCCCCACCCCCTGTCTACCCACCCCCACCCCCACCCCCTGTCACCCCGCCCCCACCCCCACCCCCTGTCTCCCCGCCCCCACCCTCGGACTCCCCGCCCCACCCCCACCCCCACCTCCTGACTCCCCGCCCCCACCCCCTGACTCCCCGCCCCCACCCCCTGACTCCCCGCCCCCACCCCCTGACTCCACGCCCCCACCCCCTGACTCCCCGCCCCCACCCCCTGACTCCCCACCCCCACCCTCCCCATCCTTCCCTCCTCAATCTCCAAGCGGGGGAAGGCCGCACTATCCTGGCCTCTGCCTCCTGGAGTTTGGGACAGGCAAGGAGATGAATCGATCGGGGGGGTGGGGTCTGTCCGACAGATTGAAGGGATTGGATAAGGTGCAGGAGGTCGATCCAAGCTCGAAGCCTGAGGCCTACAGGTGAAACCACGGCGACCGGACCCGAGGCGTTTAAAGCAATAAAGAGATTCGATTGGGTCGATGGGGAGAAACTATTTCCTCTGGTCCGGTGGGTTGTGGGGGAGCCGGGGAGGGGGAGTCGAGAACAAGGGGGAAGGTGGTTAAAATTCGAGCCAGGACGTTCAGGGGGGACATCAGGAAACACCTCTTCACACAAAGGGGAGCGGAAATCAGGAACTCTCCCCCCACCCCCGAAATAAACTGTGGGGGCCGGAGGTCAAAGGGAAACGTCAAAACTGAGATTGAGGGATTGTTGTTGGGGATGGAGGGTCACGGAACCGAGGGAGTTAAGGTACAGAGCAGATCCAATAGAATGGTGTAAAATACCCGAGAGGGGCTGAATGGCCTCCTCCTGTTCCTGTGTAACAGGCTCGAGAGGGGCTGAATGGCCTCCTCCTGTTCCTGTGTAACAGGCTCGAGAGGGGCTGAATGGCCTCCTCCTGTTCCTGTGTAACAGGCTCGAGAGGGGCTGAATGGCCTCCTCCTGTTCCTTATGCCCCGATATATTTCTCTGAATTAAGTCTGTATAATTTTGCAGAGTCTCTCTGTACGAGCGGCTGGAAAGTTCATAATCATCATTGCTATAGATTCTCAACGAAGAGCAAGGATTGGAACTCGGCAAAAGTACATTGTGAATCCCTAAGTTCACACCTCATCATCATAAATACAGAACAGGAACAGGTGAGAATGACAGACGCATCTGTCAGAATGAGATAGAGAGAGAATATCCCTCTGCACCGTCCCCATCAAACACTCCCAGGACAGGTACAGCATGGGGTTAGATACAGAGTAAAGCTCCCTCTACATCGTCCCCATCAAACACTCCCAGGACAGGTACAGCGCGGGGTTAGATACAGAGTAAAGCTCCCTATACACCGTCCCCATCAAACACTCCCAGGACAGGTACAGCACGGGGTTAGATACAGAGTAAAGCTCCCTCTACACCCTCCCCATCAAACACTCTCAGGACAGGTACAGCACGGTGTTAGATACAGAGTAAAGGTCCCTCTACACAGTCCCCAGCAAACACTCCCAGGACAGGTACAGCACGGGGTAAGATACAGAGTAAAGCTCCCTCTACACCGTCCCCATCAAACACTCCCAGGACAGGTACAGCACGGGGTTAGATACAGAGTAAAGCTCCCTCTACACCGTCCCCATCAAACACTCCCAGGACAGGTACAGCACGGGGTTAGATACAGAGTAATGCTCCCTCTACACTACATGAACGAGGGTTTCAGTAGTCGATGAGCTGAGACCGGGGTGGTTCTGGGTGATGTTACGGAGTTGGGAAGAGGCCGTCATGGTGACGATGTGGATATGAGGTGGGAAGCCCATCTCCAAGTTAAACACAACCCCAGGGTTGTGAACAGTCTGGTTCAGACTCAGGGAGTTCCCAGGATGGAGTCGGTAACTTGGGAATGGAGTTTGGAACAGAGACGGAAAACAACAGCTTCAGTCTTCCCGATATTGAATCAGAGGGAATGAGGGAGAATTTCCTGAGGAAGGGTTTGGTGTATTTTGGGGATCAGTTGTGTGTGCGTGTTTGTGTGAGTTAAGGCAGTCATACTAACTGATCACATTCCATCATTGTATCTGCTGCAGAATTTCATAGAGAAATCTATCGAGAACAATCCTGGGACTTACTGGATCGGACTAACAGATCGAGAGAGTGAAGGAAACTGGACATGGGTGGATGGGAGCCCAGTGAGGTGAGTCCCAGCGTCGCATGGAGAGAGAGAGAGCGGGACAAGGGGATTAGATTGGGATTGATACAGGGCTATGGGGAGAGTGCGGGGCAGTGGGATTAGTTTGGGATTAATACAGGGCTATGGGGAGAGAGTGGGGCAGTGGGATTAGTTTGGGGATTGATGCAGGGCTATGGGGAGAGAGCGGAATAGTGGGATTAGTTTGGGGATTTGTACAGGGCTATGGGGAGAGTGCGGGATAGTGGGATTAGTTTGAAATTGATACAGGGCTATGGGGAGAGAGCGGGACAGTGGGATTAGTTTGGGATTGATACAGGGCTATGGGGAGAGAGCAGGACAGTGGGATTAGTTTGGGATTGATACAGGTCTATGGGGAGAGAGTGAGACAGTGGGATTAGTTTGGGATTGATACAGGGCTATGGGGAGAGAGCGGGACAGTGGGATTAGTTTGGGATTGATACAGGGCTATGGGGAGAGAGCGGGACAGTGGGATTAGTTTGGGATTGATACAGGGCTATGGGGAGAGAGCGGGACAGTGGGATTAGTTTGGGATTGATACAGGGCTATGGGGAGAGAGCGGGGCAGTAGGATTAGTTTGGGATTGATACAGGGCTCAGGGGAGAGAGCGTGATAGTGGGATTAGTTTGGGATTGATACAGGGCTATGGGGAGAGAGCGGGGCAGTGGGATTAGTTTGGGATTGATACAGGGCTATGGGGAGAGAGTGGGGCAGTGGGATTAGTTGGGGATTGATACATGGCTATGGGGTGAGAGCGGGAAAGTGGGATTAGTTTGGGATTTGTACAGGGCTGCCGGCAATTTGTTGAGTCTGTACAGGAATGTGTTGGATTTTTATCGGTATTTTTTATTTCCTCATTTCCCAGTTTTACCCGATGGGAGCAGGGTCAACCGAATAATCTATTATTATGAAGACTGCGCTATTTTCAGAACCAATGACTGGAATGATGTCCGTTGCACCCATTACTTCCCTTTCATCTGTGAGAAAAGGGCACTGCCCTGCGTCGAGGCAGCTGATATTGAGAAATATTGTTCCTGAAGAGAGACTGGGACACAGAACGAGAGTGTCAGGATTGTCCAAAGATCCCCAGCCCCTCCTCCCTTCCCCACAATCCCCGACTGCCCGAGGCCATGTCCGAAAGGTGAAAGTTCATCTGTTCCTCCTCTCCCCCAGGAGGAGCCCCCTGCAGCGCCACCAGTGGTGGGAGGCAGGAATGACAGTGTGACGGTTGACATTGGAAAACCCCATTATAAGTCCAGACAGGAATCCGGTGAAATGTTACAGGCCGGAAGTCCTGCATTTCTCTAGCACCTTTCACGAACTCAGGAGATCCCCAATGTGCTATTGCAGCCAATGAACTTTGCAGCCAAAAACTTTGTTTTCATAGTTGTCATGTCCAAAACGAGGCATTGAATTTGCGTGCAGTAAGCTCCCACTGGACTCAGGATTGAAATCGTTCACATCGGAAATAACCTTTGGACTTTTTCTTCTCCGACTTTGGAAATCATGTGAACTAATTTTCATCTCCGTGGTTCTTGTACTGTTACTATCCATAGTTGTAAAAGTTTCCTTTTTCTGTCCTCCATTACTCTGTGTTTGAGTGTGTGTGTGTGTGTGTGTGTATGTGTGTGTGTGCATGCACGCACGGGGGGTGGGGGTGTGCGTATGTGCATCTGTGTGTGTGTATGTCTGTGCATGTACATCTGTGTTTCTTTGTCTCTGTGTGTGCGCATTTGGGCTTTTGGGCATGTGTGTGTGCAAGTGTGTGTGCATGTGTTTGTGCGTGTGAATGTGTGTGTGTGTGCATGTGTTTGTGTGTGTGAATGTGTGTGTGTGTGAATGTGTGTGTGTGTATGCGTGTGAGTTTGTGAGTGTTTGTGTGTGTGAGAGAGAGCTTTAGAGTGTGTGTGTGGTCCAGAGTGTGACATTATGAACACTCCTTCCCCGGGTTTTAAATGTAAATAAACTAACCCAAGTTGATCACAATGTAAATTTGCTGTGAGTGATTAGTAAAGTGGATCAGACACACTGAGGGTTTGGGAAAACACACCACAACATTCTTCACAAAGAATTCAAAACACCTTCTGCGTACGAACAGTTGGTGAGAGACAGAAGTACAGTGTGCCTGTCCCTCTCCTGTCCAGAACAGTTCGTTCTGAGGAACCTACCAACTCAGACACATGTACAAGATCTCCAACTTTGTAATACTGCTCCTAAATTCTCAATTCCTTCATACACCAGCCTACGTACTTTTGCTGTAACCATTCCTCTCCCGACGCTCTGTTATGACACAGCAGATGATGTGTGCCAGGCGGATCAAATCCACGAGGGAATCCTGATCATGTGGTCACAACTGTTTTGCAATTTATATTTTAATTCGAGATGCCTGCCCTGAATTCAGTAATAATAAGTTCACCAAGACTCTAGAGATTTTTTTACTAACCTAAATTAAACATTCATTAACAAAAGAAATGATTGTAAGCACATACACGGGTCGACAAATTACTACTATAATAACTCCAAAAAGCCCCTAATTAATCGAGCTTCCAGCTACACCCCCATTAAGGCAACAGGAAAAATCAATTAGACTTTCAAACAGATCCAGGCAAATCATGACAATACGGTGTACAGTAGAATCCAAAGTGTGTTTTTCCCAGCTTCAGTTTCTGTGGACAGCAGCTTAATGCTGGAGGCTTTTCACACTTCTGGGAGATCTTGCAATGCCTTTCCCTCTGACACACAGCTTCTTCTCCTTTATACACGTTTATCCCTTTTAATGTCAATCCCATTGTTCCCAAAAGTCTTTGGATCTTTACCTTTCTCATAATATAAATCTCTTTATGGTGCTAATACTATCAGTAACCATAGGGAAAAATAAACACACTGCTTGGCCTCGCTTCTCTGGCAAGGCGTGCACGTCTCTTTGAAATTCAAACTACTCTGATTTATCTAAAAATGCAAATTCTCCTCACCGCACATTCTAAAACTTCAGCCATGTTTACCTATTGAGCATTTCAAACTGAGCTTCTTTTCATGAATCTCAGCCTCCAGACCAGCTGTCTCCAAGCCGATTAAACACAGAGAACCTGTCCAAACCCCACTATTCACCTACTTTTACAATAAATCACAATAACATTCTGAGAATGATTATATTTCCATTACAGCTCTTTGCCGGTGTCTCCGAGTTTTTATTTATTGGTTCATGGGTTGTGGACATCCCTGGCTTGGCCAGCATTTATGCCCATCCCTAATCGCACTTGTTCAGAGGGCATTTAAGGGTCAACCCCATTGCTCTGGGTTTGATGGGGGTGGTCTGCATCTCGAAACTTACAAATTACAAAAATGGGTTGTAACAGTTGTTTCAAGTTTCCGTCTGGGATTTGAATTTGAAGCCCTCGGCCTTTACCCTTGGCTGTGACATAATAAGGTTACATTCAGATCGGACATGGTCTTACTGAATGGTGGGGCAGGTACAACGGGCTGAATGGCCTCCTGCTGCTCCTGGTTCCTATGTTCACATGTTCATATGGACGTACCTACACTCACTGCCTGGTCGGTGAAGGCAAGGCCTGACCTCAATGCTCACCGGGAGGACCAATGGGAAGAAAAACCTTCCATTTTGGAATAAAATGACAAGTGATATTTGCTGCCAGGTTATTGGTTAGTGTTTCCAGGAGGTTTCAGAGGATCATTCAGTCTGTGTGTGTGTCAGTGTCTGTTTGTGTGAGTGTGTGTCTGTGTGTGTGTCAGTGTCTGAGTGTGTGTCAGTGTCTGAGTGTGTGTGTCTGAGTGTGTGTCAGTGTGTGTGTCAGTGTGTGTGTGTGAGTGTCTGTGTGTGTGTCAGTGTGAGTGTGTATCAGTGTGTGTGTGTGTGTCAGTGTGTGTGTGAATGTGTGGGTGTGTGAGTGTGTGTCAGTGTCTGTGTGTGTGAGTGTCTGAGTGTGTGTCAGTTTGTGTGTGTGTCAGTGTGTGCGTGTGAGTCTGTGTGTGTCTGAATGTGAGAGTGTGAGTGTGTGTCAGTGTCTGAGTGTGTGTGTGTGTGTGCGTGTGAGTGTGTGTCAGTGTCTGAGTGTGTCTGTGTGTGTGTCAGTGTCTGAGTGTGTGAGTGTCTGTGTGTGTGTCAGTGTCTGTGTGTGTGAGTGTGTGTCAGTGTGTGTTGGTGTGTGAGTGTGTGTCAGTGTCTGTGTGTGTGTGTGTGTGAGTGTATGAGTGTGAGTGTGTGTCAGTGTGTGTGGGTGTGTGTGAGTGTGTGTCAGTGTCTGTGTGTATGAGTGTGAGTGTGTGTGTGTGTGTGTGGGTGTGTGCGCGTGTGAGTGTGTGTCAGTGTCTGTGTGTGTTGGTGTGTGAGTGTATAGACCTTTTCCAGTTACAACAAGCAGTCGAGATGCTTGTGAAATGATTTTGAATTCTGCCGATGTTCCCTGAAGCCAGGTTGGCTCTCCCTGTGCTTGGCAAAAATGTAAAGCCTTCGGCAGCTGCTGTACATGGTTAACTGAACCACTTTGTCACACAGGTCTAAGGGGAAGTGGCATTACAAAAATGAAGAAAATAGAAACAGTTTTGAGGAAGTTTACGCCCTGACATTGAGTCTGAGGAAAGATTGAGACACATCTGAGAGAGAGAGAGAGAATCAGACAGGACAGGAACGGAGGAGAGAGACCCCCTCAGACACAAACCATGGAGCAGGACAGCGACTACATGAATATCAGACACATCAAAAACAACACGACAGCCCCCAGTGAACGTAAGTTAAACTGTTCAATGGAGGGAGAGAGAGAATTAAAAAGAGGGACAGCGAGATAGAGAGAGACAGAGAGAGGTGGAGATGGAGAAACAGAAAGAGAAAAAGAGCAAGAATGAGAGAGAGGTCAACAAGAATGAGAGAGAGATTGAAAGAGAGAGTGAGAGAGACACATGCATAGAGAGAGAGAGGGAAAAACAGAAAGAGAGAATAAGAGAGACAGAGAGTCAGAAAGTGAGATAGAGTGTTTGGTAAAGATAGTACATGGGAAGCTTTACTCTGTATCTAACACCATGCTGTACCTGTCCTGGGAGTGTTTGATGGGGACGGTGTAGAGGGAGCTTTACTCTGTATCTAACCCCGTGCTGTACCTGTCCTGGGAGTGTTTGATCGGGACAGTGCAGAGGGAGCTTTACGCTGTATCTAACCCCGTGCTGTACCTGTCCTGGGAGTGTTTGATGGGAACAGTGTAGAGGGAGCTTTACTCTGTATCTAACCCCGTGCTTTACCTGTCCTGGGAGTGTTTAATGGGGACGGTGTAGAGGGAGCTTTACTCTGTATCTAAGCCCATGCTGTACCTGTCCTGGGAGTGTGTGATGGGGACAGTGTAGAGGGAGCTTTACTCTGTATCGAAGCCCATGCTGGACCTGTCCTGGAAGTGTTTGATGGGGACGGTGTAGAGGGAGCTTTACTCTGTATCTAACCCCATGCTGTACCTGTCCTGGGTGTGTTTGATGGGGACAGTGTAGAGGGAGCTTTACTCTGTATCTAAGCCCATGCTGTACCTGTCCTGGGAGTGTTTGATGGGGACGGTGTAGAGGGAGCTTTACTCTGTATCTAACCCCGTTCTGTACCTGCCCTGGGAGTGTTTGATGGGGAAAGTGTAGAGGGAGCTTTACTCTGTATCTAACCCCAGGCTGTACATGTCCTGGGATTGTTTGATGGGGAAAGTGTAGAGGGAGCTTTACTCTGTATCTAACCCCAGGCTGTACATGTCCTGGGATTGTTTGATGGGGACAATGTAGAGGGAGCTTTACTCTGTATCTAACCCCGTGCTGTACCTGTCCTGGGAGTGTTTGATGGGGCAGTGTAGAGGGAGCTTTACATTGTATCTAACCCCGTGCTGTCCCTGTCCTGGGAGTGGTTGATGGGGTTGGTGTAGAGGGAGCTTTACTCTATATCTAACCCCAGGCTGTACCTGTCCTGGGAGTGTTTGATGGGGACAGTGTAGAGGGAGCTTTACTCTGTATCTAACCCCGTGCTGTACCTTTCCTGGGAGTGTTTGATGGGGACAGTATAGTGGGAATTTTACTCCGTATCTATGTTTATCCCCAGAAGCCTTGAGCTGCCTGGGCCCTGTGATGCAGAGAACTCTCGTTAAACCTCTCCTCCTATATATCTGACTCTCACTCTCTGTCTCTCTCCATTTCTCTCCCTCTTTATCCGGCTCTCTCTCTCTCTGTCTGTCTCTCTCTCTCTCTACCCTCCTTAAGACGCTCCTTGTACCGATCTCTGTGTCTGAGCTTTTGGTTTCCTGTCCCTAATATCTCCCTGTGTGACTCGGTCTTCGATTCTCTTTGATAAGCCTCCTGTACTGTGCGCTGGGATGTGAAACGAGGGATATAAATGAGTAACGTGGTTGTTGTTTCTCTCGATAAGGGAGGTAGATACGTCACCATTGTCTGTTCTTTGCAGTTACACAGGCTGCTCAACATGGGTCAATCTTTACTTCTCTATTCCAGGTAAAACTGGGCAGGAAACAGCTGGAGGAAGAAGATCAATAACTTCAACACATCTTGGCATCGCCTGCTTCATTGTCTTAATCATCAGTTTGGCTATTGCAATAGGGCTGGGAGTCCAAGGTAGGAAGCTGAACCTCACATTGAAACTGATACAGTGAGTGAACGGCAGCAATACTGAACTCCTTTATTTTCTCACCCTCTGTCCGTAAGCAGGGGTGTTTTCATATTGGAAATAGGCTGTGGTGCGTTTACCCAAACCCTCAGTTTGTGAGGTCAGATTTTAAGGGAGAAGCAGCAACATCTCTCTAGGTTTAAATCAGCAGTGTAGTTTATTCATACATTCAAACCCGGGGGGGTCATCACAACTTCATACACACACATAAACACATAACAGGAACATCGGAAAAAGCTTTTTTACGGCTTTCAATAACTTAATCGAAGTTGTTTGGTTGAAGAAGGGCCACTTTTCAAATAAAGCAAAAGCAAAAGTTTACGATCCCTTTCAAACACGACACAGCCAATGATATATCACACACTCCTCACTGTAACACCCTGATAAATCCCACACCCCTCACTGTATCACCCTGATATATCCCACAGCCCTCACTATAACACTCTGATGTATCCCACACCCCTCACTGTAACACTCTGATATATCCCACACCCCTCACTGTAACACCTTGATATATCCCTCACCCCTCAATGTAAGACCCTGATATAACCCACACCCCTCACTGTAACACCGATATATCCCACACCCCTCACTGTAACACTCTGATATATCCCACACACCTTACTGTAACACACTCTGATATATCCCACACCCCTCACTGCAACACTCTGATATATCCCACACTCGTCACAGCAACACTGTGATATACCTCACATCCCTTACGGTAACACTGTGATGTACCCCACACCCCTCACTGTAACACTCTGATATATCCCACACCCCTCACTGTAACACTCTGATATATCCCACACCCCTCACTGTAACACTCTGATATATCCCACACCCTTCACTGTAACACTCTGATATATCCCGCATACCTCACTGTAAATCTCTGATAAATCCCACACCCCACATTGTAACACTCTGATATATCCCACACCCCTCACTGTAATACTCTGATATATCCCACACCCCTCACTGTAACACTCTGATATATCCCACACCCCTCACTGTAACACTCTGATATATCCCACACCCCTCACTTTAACACTCTGATATATCCCTCAACCCTCACTGTAACACACTGATATATCCCGCATACCTCACTGTTACATTCTGATATATCCCGCATACCTCACTGTAAATCTCTGATATATCCCACATCCCACAATGTCACACTCTGATATATCCCACACCCCTCACTGTAACACATTAATATATACCACACACCCCACTGTAACACACTGATATATCCCACACCCCTCGTTGTAACATTTTGAAATATCCCACACCCCTGACTGTAACACTCTGATATATCCCACACACCTCACTATTACATGCAGATATAACCCACACCCCTCACTGTAACACACTGATATATCCCACACCCCTCACTGCAACACTCTGATATATCCCATATCCCTCACTGTAAGTCTCTGATATATCCCACACCTCTCACTGCAACACTCTGATATATACCAGACCCCTCACGGCAACACTGTGATATACCCCACATCCCTCACGGTAACACTGTGATGTACCCCACACCCCTCACTGTAACTCTCTGATATATCCCACACCCCTGACTAACACTCTGATATATCCCACACCCCTCACGGTTACAGTCTGGTATATAACCCACACCTCATTGTAACACCCTTATATATCCCACACCCCTCGCTGCAAAACTCTGATATACCTCACACACCCACTGTAGCTTTGTGGTATATCACAGATCACTCACTTTAACACTGCAATATATCCCACCCGCCTCTCAGTAACATTGTGATATATCCCATACCCAAGACTTTACCTCTGTGATATATCACACACTCCTCACTGTAACACTCTGATATGTCCCATTCCCCTCACTGCAACACTCTGGTATATCCCACACCCCTCACAGTTACAGTCTGGTATATAACCCACACCTCACTGTAACACCCTGATATATCCGACAGCCCTTGCTGCAACACTCTGATATACCTCACACACCCACTGTAGCTTTGTGGTATATCACAGATCACTCACTTTAACACTGCAATATATCCCACCCGCCCGTCTGTAACATTGTGATATATCCCATACCCATGACTTTACCTCTGTGAGAAATCACACACTCCTCATTGTAACATTCAGATATATCGCAGACACCTCACTGTAACACTCTGATATATCCGACAGCCCTTGCTGCAACACTCTGGTATACCTCACACACCCACTGTAGCTTTGTGGTATATCACAGATCACTCACTTTAACACTGCAATATATCCCACCCGCCCGTCTGTAACATTGTGATATATCCCATACCCATGACTTTACCTCTGTGAGAAATCACACACTCCTCACTGTAACATTCTGATATATCGCACACAACTTACTGTAACACCCTGATGTATCCCGTGCCCCTCACTGTAACACACTGATGTATCCCGTGCCCCTCACTGTAACACCCTGGTGTATCCCGCGCCCCTCACGTTAACACCCTGGTGTATCCCGCGCCCCTCACGTTAACACCCTGGTGTATCCCGCGCCCCTCACGTTAACACCCTGGTGTATCCCGCGGCCCTCACGGTAACACCCTGCTGTATCCCGCGGCCCTCACGTTAACACCCTGGTGTACCCCGCGGCCCTCACGTTAACACCCTGGTGTATCCCGCGCCCCTCACGTTAACACCCTGGTGTATCCCGCGGCCCTCACGTTAACACCCTGGTGTATCCCGCGGCACTCACGTTAACACCCTGGTGTATCCCGCGCCCCTCACGTTAACACCCTGGTGTATCCCGCGCCCCTCACGTTAACACCCTGGTGTATCCCGCGCCCCTCACGTTAACACCCTGGTGTATCCCGCGCCCCTCACGTTAACACCCTGGTGTATCCCGCGCCCCTCACGTTAACACCCTGGTGTAATCCGCGCCCCTCACGTTAACACCCTGGTGTATCCCACGCCCCTCACGTTAACACCCTGGTGTATCCCACGCCCCTCACGTTAACACCCTGGTGTATCCCAAGCCCCTCACGTTAACACCCTGGAGTATCCCACGCCCCTCACGTTAACACCCTGGAGTATCCCACGCCCCTCACGTTAACACCCTGGTGTATCCCACGCCCCTCACGGCAACACCCTGGTGTATACCACGCCCCTCACGGTAACACCCTGGTGTATCCCACGCCCCTCACGGTAACACCCTGGAGTATCCCACGCCCCTCACGGTCACACCCTGGTGTATCCCACGCCCTTCATGGTCACCACCTGGTGTATCCCACGCCCCTCACGGCCACACCCTGATGTATCTCACGCCCCTCACGGCCACAATCTGATGTATCCCACGCCCCTCACGGCAACACCCTGATGTATCCCACGCCCCTCACGGCCACAATCCGATGTATCCCACACCCCTCACTGTAACACCCTGGTGTATCCCACGCCCCTCACGGCAACACCCTGATGTATCCCACACCCCTCACTGTAACACTCTGATATATCCCACACCCCTCACTGTAACACTCTGATATATCCCACACCCCTCACTGTAACACCCTGGTGTATCCCACGCCCCTCACGTTAACACCCTGGTGTATCCCACGCCACTCACGGCAACACCCTGGTGTATCCCACGCCCCTCACGCCAACACCCTGGTGTATCCCACGCCACTCACGGCAACACCCTGGTGTATCCCACGCCCCTCACTGTAACACCCTGGTGTATCCCACGCCCCTCACTGCAACACCCTGGTGTATCCCACGCCCCTCACGGCAACACCCTGGTGTATCCCACGCCCCTCACGGCAACACCCTGGTGTATCCCACGCCCCTCACGGCAACACCCTGGTGTATCCCACGCCCCTCACGGCAACACCCTGGTGTATCCCACGCCCCTCACGGCAACACCCTGGTGTATCCCACGCCCCTCACGGCAACACCCTGGTGTATCCCACGCCCCTCACGGCAACACCCTGGTGTATCCCACGCCCCTCACGGCCACACCCTGGTGTATCCCACGCACCTCACGGTCACACCCTGGTGTATCCCACGCCCCTCACGGTCACACCCTGATGTATCCCACTCCCCTCACGGTCACACCCTGATGTATCCCACGCCCCTCACGGTCACACCCTGACGTATCCCACGCCCCTCACTGCAACACCCTGACGTATCCCACGCCCCTCACTGCAACACCCTGATGTATCCCACGCCCCTCACTGCAACACCCTGATGTATCCCACGCCCCTCACTGCAACACCCTGATGTATCCCACGCCCCTCACTGCAACACCCTGATGTATCCCACGCCCCTCACTGCAACACCCTGATGTATCCCACGCCCCTCACTGCAACACCCTGATATATCCCACGCCCCTCACTGCAACACCCTGATATATCCCACGCCCCTCACTGCCTCACCCTGATATATCCCACGCCCCTCACTGCAACACCCTGATATATCCCACGCCCCTCACTGCAACACCCTGATATATCCCACGCCCCTCACTGCAACACCCTGATATATCCCAGTCCCCTCACTGCAACACCCTGATATATCCCACGCCCCTCACTGCAACACCCTGATATATCCCACGCCCCTCACTGTAACACCCTGATATATCCCACGCCCCTCACTGTAACACCCTGATATATCCCACACCCCTCACTGTAACACTGATATATCCCACACCCCTCACTGTAACACTCTGATATATCCCACACCCCTCACTGTAACACTCTGATATATCACACCCCTCACTGTAACACTCTGATATATCCCACACCCCTCACTGTAACACTCTGATATATCCCACACCCCTCACTGTAACACTCTGATATATCCCACACCCCTCACTGTAACACTCTGATATATCCCACACCCCTCACTGTAACACTCTGATATATCCCACACCCCTCACTGTAACACTCTGATATATCCCACACCCCTCACTGAAACACTCTGATATATCCCACACCCCTCACTGTAACACTCTGATATATCCCACACCCTTCACTGTAACATTCTGATATATCCCACATCCACATCACTCCAGCTCTGTTGTGACATAGACAGGTGTCGGAGTGGGCAGGTATGGGATTGACAAATTTTGACACAGAGAAGTGTGAAGTGATTGATTTTGGCTGGAAGAATATGTAGAGGCAGGTTCAATCGAGGCATTCAAGGGGGCATTGGATAGTTATTTGAACAGATATAATGTGCAGGGGTACAGGGGGGAAAAGGCAGGGCGATGGCACTGGGTCCTAACGCTCATTCGGAGAGCCAGTGCGGACAAATGGCCTCCTTCTGTGCGGTTCAGACCCTGTGGTCCTTTAATCCTGTGAGTTCTGTGACCCTGTGATTCTCTCAGTCCTACAGATGGACAAGAACATGACGGGGTTAAACGGAAAGATCCAGAACATTTCCGAGACCCTTGAAAAGATGCTCCGGAACCTCAGATCCCTCTGCACCGTTCTCCGAAACTGCTCGGGTGAGTTGGCGCTGAATGGGCCTCCACCTGCTCCCATGTAACAAGCTCGAGAGGTGCTGAATAGCCTCATCCTTTTCCTGTGTAATAGGCTCGAGAGGAGCTGAATGGGCCTCCTCCTGTTCCTGTGTAACAGGCTCGAGAGGTGCTGAATGGGCCTCCTCCTGTTCCTGTGTAACAAGCTCGAGAGGGGCTGAATGGCCTCCTCCTGTTCCTAATGTCCTGATGTATTTCTCTGAACTAAGTCTTCATAAATTTGCAGAGTCTCTCTGTCCTAGCGGCTGGAAAGTTCATAATCATCATTGCTATAGATTGTCAACGAAGAGCAAGGAATGGTACTCGGCAAAACTACAATGTGAATCCCAAACTTCACACCTCATCGTCATAAATACAGAACAGGAACAGGTGAGAATGACAGACGCATCGGTCAGAATTAAATAGAGAGAAAATATTACTCTACACTGTCCCCATCAAACACTCCCAGGACAGGTACAGCACGGGGTTAGATGCAGAGTAAAACTCCATCTACACCATCTCCATCAAACACTCCCAGGACAGGTACAGCCTGGGGTTACAGATTATAGCTCCCTCTACACTGTCCACATCAAACAATCCCAGGACAAGAACAGAACGGGGTTAGATACAGATTAAAGCACCCTCTACACCGTCCCCATCAAACACTCCCAGGACAGGTACAGCACGGGGTTGGATACAGAGTAAAGCTCCCTCTACACCGTCCCCAACAAACACTCCCAGGACAGTTACAGCACGGGGTTAGATACAGAGTAAAGCTCCCTCTACACTGTCCCCATCAAACACTCCCAGGACAGGTACAGCACAGGGTTAGATACAGAGTAAAGCTCCCTCTACACCGTCCCCATCAAACACTCCCAGGACAAGTACAGCACGGGGTTAGATACAGAGTAAAGCTCTCTCTACACTACATGGACGAGGGTTTCAGCAGTTGATGAGCTGAGCCCGGGGTGGTTCTGGGCGATGTTACGGAGTTGGGAAGAGGCCGTCTTGGTGACAATGAGGATATGAGGTGGGAATCCCATCTCCAGGTTAAACACGACCCCGGTTTGTGAACAGTCTGGTTCAGACTCAGAGAGTTCCCAGGATGGAGTCGGTAACTCGGGAATGCAGTTTGGAACAGAGACGGAAAACAACAACTTCAGTCTTCCCGATATTTAATCAGAGGGAATGAGGGAGAATTTCCTTAGAAAGGGTTTGGTGTATTTTGGGTATCAGTTGTGTGTGTGAGTGAGTCAGTGTATCCCTGTGTGTGTGTGTGTGTGTGTGAGAGTGTGTCGGTGTGTGTGTGTGTGTGTCTGTGTCACTGTGAATTAAGGCCGTAAAACTAACTGCTCACACCCCATCATTGTATCCACTGCAGAATTTCATAGAGAAATCTATCGAGAACAATCCTCGGGATTACTGGATCGGACTAACAGATCGAGAGAGTGAAGGAAACTGGAAATGGGTGGATGGGACCCCAGTGAGGTGAGTCCCAGCGTCGCATGGAGAGAGCGGGACAGTGGGATTAGATTGGGATTGATACAGGGCTATGGGGAGAGATTTGGACAGTGGGATTAGTTTGGGGATTTGTACAGGGCTATGGAGAGAGGGCGGGACAGTGGGATTAGTTTGGGATTTGTACAGGGCTATGGGGAGAGAGCGGGACAGTGGGATTAGTTTGGGATTGATACAGGGCTATGGGGAGAGAGTGGGACAGTGGGATTAGTTTGGGATTTGTACCAGGCTGTAGGAATCTTGTTGATTCTGTGCAGAATGTGGTGGATTTTTATCGGTATTTTTTATTTCCCCAATTCCCAGTTTTACTCGATGGGAGCAGGGTGAACCGAATAATGGGAGTGGTAATGAAAACTGTGCCATCATCAGAATAAACGGCTGGAATGATGTCAGTTGTACCGATCGCCTCTCTTTCATCTGTGAGAAAAGGGCACTGCCCTGCATCGAGGCAGCTGATATTGAGAAATATTGTTCCTGAAGAGAGACTGGGACACAGAACGAGAGTGTCAGGATTGTCCAAAGATCCCCAGCCCCTCCTCCCTTCCCCACAATCCCCGACTGCCCGAGGCCACGTCCGTAAGGTGAAAGTTCATCTGTTCCCCTTCTCCCCCAGGAGAAGCCTCCTGCAGCGCCACCAGTGGTAGGAGGGGTGGAATGACAGTGTGACGGTTGACATTGGAAAACCCCATTATAAATCCAGGCAGGAATCCGACAAAATGTTACAGGACAGAAGCCCTGCATTTCTCTAGCACCTTTCACTAACTCAGGAGATCCCCAATGTACTTTTGCAGCCAATGAAGTAACTCCTTACAATGTTTTCATTGTTGTTAAGTCAGAAACGAGACATTCAATTTGCGTGCAGTAACCTCTCACTGGACTTGGGACTAAACTCCGTCACATCGGAAATAGCATTTGGACTTTTTCTTCTCATACTCTGGAAATCATGTGAACTCATTTTCATCTCCGTGGTTCTTGTACTGTTACTATCCATAGTTGTAAAAATTTCCTTTGTCTATCCTCCATTTCTGTGTGTGTGTGTGAGTGTGTGTGTGTGTGTGTGTGCGTATGTGTGTCTGTGTATGTGTGTGCATGTGTGTATGTGGGTGCACTTTTTTGTGTGTGTGTTTGCATGTGTATGTATTTTGGTATGTATATCTTTGTGTGTGTATGTCTGTGTGTCTGTGTGTTTGTGTGTGAGTGTTTGCTTGTGTGAGTGTGTGTGTCTTTATGTGTCTGTGTGTGAGTGAATGTGTGGGTGTGTGTGTGAACGTGTGTGTATATGTTGTGTGTGTCTGTGTGTGAGTGTTATGTGTTGTGTATATGTGGTGTGTGTGTGTGGGTGTGTGAGTGTGTGTGTGTGTGTGTGGGTGTGAATGTGGAGGTTGACATTGTGAACATTTCTGCCCCGGGTTTTAAATGCAAATAAACTAACCCGAGTTGATCATATTGTGAGTTTGCTGTGAGTGATTAGTAAAGTGGATCAGACACACTGAGGGTTTGGGAAAACACACCACAACACACTTCACAAAGAATTCAAAACACCTTCTGCGTACGGACAGTTGGTGAGAGACACAAGTACAATTTGAACAGAACAGTTCATTCTGAGGAACCTACCAACTCAGACACATGTACAAGATCTCCAACTTGGTAATACTGCACCTAACTTCTCAATTCCTTCATACACCAACCTACGCACTTTTGCTTTAACCAATCCCTTAGGTGTGTTCGGTGTCCTGATGTTTACCCAGGAAGTGACCACAATGAGCTGGAAAACACAATTGCTTCTTTTAACGATTAACTGAAATCTGTGTCCCTCTCGTCCTCGCTCCTTTCCCCAACGCGGCAACTTCTCCCTATCGATTCACGTTGCTGCTATCCCTTTCATCCCATGAGCTATAACTTTGCTCACAAGCCTGTTGTGCGGCACTGTATCGAATGCCTTCTGGAAGTCCATATACACTACATCTACAGTGGTACCCTCATCGACCCTCTCTGTTCCCTCATCAAAAAAACTCCAGCAAGTTCATTAAACAGTATTTTCCCAGAACAAATCTGTGCTGGTTTTCCTTAATTCACCTGCATTTGTCCTTGTGATGATTTAATTTACTCCTGGATTATTGTTTCCAGAAGCTTCCCCACTGTCGAGGTAAAATTGACTGGCCTGTAGTTGCTGGGTTTATCTTTTCACCCTGTGTTGAGCAAGGGTGTAATGCTTACAATTCTCCAGTCCTCTGGAACGACTCCAGAGTAATGTTTTTAGAGACTGTGCCCATGTCGTCTGTTCTGGAGCATAAAGAGTTAACAGGTGTGATATGTTCATGTATGACATAGATGATGATATGTCAATAACCTCAATCAGTCATGAGTTAGACTCTTGAAAGAGAGAGAGGAGTTGGAAACAGGCCTAGGTGTAATGTGCCTACTCTGTAACCCGTTCACAAGTCGTACTAGTAAACAACTGTTGATCAGATACCAAAGAGAATCTACAGGGTGCCCAATAGCCAAGTCCCATGCCTAGAGGCCAAGATGGAAGGACCATTATATAACATGGTGGCAGCCGTGGAGACATTGATGCGTAAAACACAAGGTTGTTCTCGAAGGAACCACAGGGTGACAGCAGCTCGATAGCAGCTTGTAACACATCGATGGAAGAAGGAAGAACACTGGAGGGAGGAAAGGATGACCATCCCTGGTTAGCAGTCCCTGCCCCAACCTGGTCCATTTAACCGCCCCGAGTGCCTGCGGAGAGGCCAGCAGTGGGAGTTATGGAAACACCATTGTCTCCAGTATGGAGCAGCGTCAGGCCTTCACGTGAAAGAGCAGAAGCTTCAGGTCAGGACCTTTCTGTATGCAGTAGGTCCAGTGGCAGATGGCATTGTCATAGGACAGGGGAGTCGACAGCGAATTTTAAGCTCACACTAAACACCTTTGACACTCACTTAAGCCTGAAGCAAGACTTCGTAATTCAACAAATACATTCTAACCAGCCCTCGTAGCAACCTGGGGAATCTATTGGATTATTCCTAACCGACCTATACATTCAGGTGAGTCCTTGCAGAAACAGGGAGCTGACTGATGAGCGAATCCGTGATCACAGGGTCGTGGTGTCCAGGATGAAAAACCCTCCAACATTTTGCAGAAGACAGATGATCTTATTTCAGATCAAGCGTTCCAGTGTGCGAGGCAAGGTTGTATAACATCAAGATCGCAAAACAACGATAACTTCAACAACAACCTCAACCTTGAAAAACACCAACAAATTCAACAACAACCTCAACCTTGAAAAACACAAACAAATTCAACAACAGCCTCA
Organism: Cetorhinus maximus; assembly: GCF_964194155.1. Lineage (NCBI taxonomy): Eukaryota > Metazoa > Chordata > Chondrichthyes > Lamniformes > Cetorhinidae > Cetorhinus > Cetorhinus maximus. The sequence continues at coordinate 83,240 of NW_027597336.1, forward strand.
ACCTTGAAAAACACAAACAAATTCAACAACCTCAACATTAAAAAGCACCAATAAATTCAACAACCCCAACATTGAGAAGCACCAACAAATTCAACAACAACCACAACATTGAAAAGCACCAAAAAATTCAACAACAACCTCAACACTGGAAACACCAAGAAATTCAACAACAACTCCAACGTTACAAAACACCAACAAATTCAACAACAACTCCAACATTGAAAAGCACCAACCAATTCAACCACGTCAACGTTGAAAAACATCAACAAATTCAGCAAAAACCACAACTTTGAAAAACACCAACAAATTCAATAACAACCTCGACATTGAGAAACACCAACAAATTCAACAACAACCTCAACACTGGAAACACCAACAAATTAAACAACAACCTGAACATTGGAAACACCAACAAATTCAACAACAACCTCAACACTGAGAAACACCAACAAATTCAACAACAACTTCAACATTGAAAAACGCCAGCAATTTCAACAACCCCAGTACTGGGAAACACCAATAAATTCAACAACAACCTCAACCTTGAGAAACACCATCAAATCCAATAACAACCTCAAAATTGAAAAACACCAACCGATTCAACAACAACCTCAACATTGAAAAACACCAACAAATTTAACAACAACCTCAACATTGAAAAGCAGCAAGAAGTTCAACAACAACCCCAACATTAAAAAGCACCAACAAATTCAAAAACCACCCCAACATTGAAAAACACCAACAAATTCAAAAACAACCCCAACATTGAAAAACACCAACAAATTCAACACCAACCCCAACATTGAGAAGCACCAACAAATTCAACAACAACAACATTGAAAAGCACAAACGAAAATCAATAACAACCTCAACACTGGAAATACCAACAAATTCAACAACCTCAACATTGAGAAACACCAACAAATTCAACAACAACCTCAACATTGAAAAGCACCAACAAATTCAACAACAACCTCAACATTGAGAAGCACCAACAAATTCAACAACAACCTCAACATTGAGAAACCTCAACAACCTCAACATTGAAAACACCAAATTCAACAACAACCTCAATATTGAAAACACCAACAAATTCAACAACAACCTCAACATTGAAAAGCACCAACAAATTCAACAACAACCTCAACATTGAGAAGCACCAACAAATTCAACAACAACCTCAATATTGAGAAACACCAACAAATTCAACAACAACCTCAACATTGAAAACACCAACAAATTCAACAACAACCTCAACATTGAAAACACCAACAAATTCAACAACAACCTCAACATTGAGAAGCACCAACAAGCTGGACTCGAGCTCTCGGTCGCTGCCTTCCTTGTATCACAGTCCGGCAGGGGGGCTTTGGGGGGTCGGTGGGGGGGGGGCTTTGCGGGTCGGAGGGGAGGGGGGGCTTTGGGGGTCAGAGGGGAGGGTTTGGGGGTCGGGGGGGGTTTGGGGGTCGGGGGTTTGGGGGTCGGGGGGAGGGGGTGTTTGGGGGTCGGGGAGAGGAGGGGTTTGGGGGTCGGTGGGAGGAGGGGTTTGGGGGTCGGGGGTTTGGAGGTCGGGGGGGTTTGAGGGTCGGGGGGGTTGGGGGTCGGGGCGGGTTTGAGGGTACAATCTTCTTTTTTCTTACAATCTATAGATATTTAAAATCCATTTGGTATCAACTAACCACTATGACTTGGTTAACTTGTTGTCTCTCCTATTCTTTGCAACTTTGGTTAGGCCCTTGCTATGCCTTTGATCTTCCATCCACGTTTCTTAACGTAAAACATAACTGTGTTGCTGTAGCTTCAGCCATCGATAATAGCCACCCTTTCTTAACATACATCATGACTGTAGGAGTCTAGTGATATTTATAAACTGCATATTTTTATTCCTATGTTCGTCTTGCCTGTTAGTTTTGAAAGAAATAAAGCGACCATATCCAAGATGAGAAAAATTGTCAATCTTCACAAAGTTGACCTGAAATTAATCTGTTCTGGTCATGCCTGGTCACAACTTTGGTTTTCTTTCCATTCTAAATATTTATATGCATGTTCTTATTTACACAATAGCTTTCCAAAATAACCAGGGAGCTTTTATTTGTCATTAGCTAGGGTACTTCAGTTTACATTACATCAACGTAAAGTTAATTTGGAATTCTTTCAACACATTCACTTGTTTTGGATCCAACATCAGATCGGAGGTATGATGGATGATGGGTTGCATCTGCCGAATCATTTTTTATTCACTCAGGAGCATCACTGGCTAGGCCAGCATTTATTGCCCATACCTAACAGTCCTTGAGAAGGAGGTAGTGAGCTGCCAGGCACAAGTCAAGAGTGTGATGGAATACTGTTAGGAAGGGAGTTCCAGGGTTTTGACCCAGTGGCAGTGAAGGAACAGCGATATAATTCCAAGTTGGGATGCGTTGTGGCTTGGATGGGAACTTGTAGGTGGTGGGGTTCCCATGTACCTGCTGCCCTTATTCTTCCAGGCAGTAAAGTTTGTGGGTTTGGAAGGTGCTATCAAAGGAACCTTGCCAAATTGTTGCAGTGCATCTTGAAGATGGTACACACACTGCTGCCTGTGGAGGGAGTGAATGTTTATGATGGCACATGGGATATCGATAAAGTGGGCTGCTCTGCCTTGGATGGTGATGACTGTTGATGCAGCTGCAGTCATCCAGGCAAGTAGATCATACTCCTGACTATGCCTTGTAGATGGTGGACAAGGAAGTCAGAGGTGAGTTACTTGTCGCAGAATTCCCAGCCTCTGACCTGCTCCAGTTAAGTTTCTGGTTAATAGTAACCCCCAGGATGGTGATAGAGGCGGATTCAGTGATGGCAATGCCATTGAATGTAAAGGGGACATGACTATATGCTCTGTTTTTGGATATGGTCATTGCCTGGTACTTGTGTGGTGCGAATGTTATTGCCACTTATCAGCCCAAGCCTGAACGTTGTCCAAGTCTTGCTGCATGCAGGCACGGATTGCTTCAGTATCTGAGGAGTTGCAAATAGTGCTGAACATCATGCAATCCTCAGAAAACATCCCCACTTCTGGCCTTATGATGGAGGGAAAGTCATTGATGAAGCAGCTGAAGATGGTTGGGCTAGGGCACTACCTTGAGGAACTTCTGCAATGATGTCCTGAGACTGAGATGATTGGCTTCGAACAATCACACAACCATCTTCCTTCATGCTAGGTATGACTCCAACCAGTAGAGAGCTTTTCCCTTGGTTCCCATTGACTTCAATTTTGCTTGGGGTCCCTGATGCCATACTCAGTCAAATGCTTGATGTCAAAGGCAGTCACCCTCACCACACCTCTTGAATTCAGCTCTTGTTTGGACAAATG